>NC_057808.1:285402056-285595203 GCF_018294505.1 Triticum aestivum | reverse complement strand
CCCCCTCTAGACATACTTTCGATCCTAGAAGTGGTATTAGAGGTTTGCTCTCTGTAACACCCATGATGTCATGCTACAGTATACCCATGCTAATGGTGCCATGTCATCACAATTAATTTGCTAAACTTCATTTTGGTCCCAACCCAGTTCAAATTCAAAATTTATAATAAAGTCAAAAATAAGATTTCTTCAAACAGAAAAACTAAAATGTTCACATTATTCTAAAAATTCCCCTGATTATTGTCATGTTGAAAACAACATTGGTTGACTCACCTAGTAATCCCTAGAAAATTGTAAAGAGGTCCAACAACAAATAAATTAGCCTTTTCAAAATAAACAATTATTTATTTAACTCCAATTGGCTCCAAACTTTTTGTGCCACCTCAGCATATTGCAATATAATTATGTGACAAGTTCTACCTTTATCAAAAATCGTTTGATACCTCAACTAAATAGGAAACAACAACTATGCATATAAATTGGAAATGGAAAAAAAAGGAAAAGACACTATGCACTTGGCCCAGGTTGCAACAGTGCATTGGGACCAACCCAATCCTCTGTACATGACAGAGGGCATGGCAGACATCCACCGGCGGCCATGTGCACGTGCCGGCCATCCTATGGCTCCCCAACGCGGATAAGTTCCTCACCTAGCTGCCTCTCTCTCTTGATGCAAACCCTAGGTCCCTAGAGCAACCATCCCCCCTCGTTCTCGTTCTGGAAGGAAAACCGAAGCCACTGTCGTCACGCATGTCGTCGATACCATGGCCACCAGGCTCCTCGGCGCGTGAGGAGGTACCCAGGAGCCTCCTCGCGGTCGTCTCCTTCGTCTCTCCCGAAGAACCCAAGCCGAGACACCCCGTAGCCTCGCCATCGTCCTCATATTCGCCCACGATTGCCGACGTCCGTCGCCGATTACCGCTACTCCAGTCCGTCCCCGCCGCAACCAAGCTGTCCATGAGCTCCGCGGTGAGCTCCTCTATCGTTACCCCCCATTTTCCCCTTCGATTTGTCGCCGAGCCGCCGCCCCCGTGCTCGTCTTGGCCGTGCCCGTGTGCGCCGCACCTGCTGCTGCCCTATACTGCTCACTGTTGTTGCGCCCACCAATGGATGCCACTCCCCGCGCCCACCGGCACCCCCGCTCACGCCGTAGCCTCCTAGTGCCCGCTGCCACCGCCCCTGCTAGCGCTGCTGCTTGGAGCGCATGGCCTTGCCCCTGCTGCTGCGTGTTGCGCTAGCTGCTACTGCTTCTTCTTGTTGTGCTACCGCTAGGTACTGCTGCGGCTGCTTTGCTAGCTGCTGCCGGTGCCGTAGCTAGCTCTGCCTGCTGCCGCTGCATACAGGCCGACCCTTGTTTAGTTTATTAGGACTAATTTTAGTTAGGCTAGTTTAGTGCCAATTTAATCTAAGTGGCCCTATGACATGTGGGCCTGATTTATTATAAAACCTAATTGAAAGTTCTGTGGCAATGACAACTGGGGCCCACAGCTACTGTTCATCTGTTGACCAGTCAAAATATTGACTGGGTCAACCCAACCCCTAGATCCCACTGTCATACACTCAGGCTAGCCCCGTTTGGGTATAAAAAGTAGTCTGCCATATTTTAATATTTGAACTAACTATATAAAGAAAATCAGAAAATGCAATAAGCTTCGGTAAATCATATAAAAATAACCGTAAGTCGGATGAAAATAATTTATATATGAAAGTTGCTCAAAAAAACGTGGCGAATCTGAATATGCACTCCGTTCATCTGTCACATGCCTCTAGCATAGCGAACATGGATCCGTCCCTCCGATTCATTTGTCCGAAAAATGCCAAACGCTGGGAAAACATTCTCGGATATTTTCCCCCATCATTTGTATCACGCAGTACGGCGTTAGGTCACCCCCAGCACTGCATTTGGCATGCCATGCATCGTGTTGCATCTGTTTGCATTATATTTATTGTTTCTTCCCCCTCTTCTCTCCGGTAGACCCTGAGACTGCCAGCGACCCCCAGTACAACTACGGTGTTGGCGACCCCTCCTTCTCGGCAGAGCTTCCAAGCAAGCAAACCCCCTTTATCATTCCTATATCGCCCATTCCATTCTCTCTCATACTTGCATTAGATTTTGCTACTGCAATTGATTGCTCCTATTCTGATGCATAGCTTGTTTTTGTAACCTGCTTTTGTACCTTACCTGTTTATTCTATCTGCTTGGTATAGGTTGGTCAGTGATCCACCAGTGACCCCTCACCTTGTCCCCGATGCCCCCGCTTTATGACCGATGACTCGATCAACGCGATCGATGTCCAGAGCCCGACACATCACTTCACCCCCCTTAGTTGTACGACTCTGCAGAACTGCTATCGAGTGCCGAGGGTGATACCTCGTAACGCACTCCTGATGACAACTCTGTAGTGTGGCTAATCGGACGTGGCCACTGGTACAGCGAGGTGTTATACAAACGGTTTTTAACCCCTTTCTGCGACGACATTTTGAACCGTCGCCAAGTGAGTGTGTGCGATAAGGGGGTCCTTCCCACACGGCCCAGAAACCATCGGGGATAGGGAGCCATGATGCATACAGTTGTCCCTATAAAACTGTTTCTGATATCTCAAATATCCTAAACGCTCCATCCTTGCTACCAGTGTGTGATGGCATTACCATCGCAGTCGGTATACTATGGTGCTACGTTTACAATGCGCGGCCCATCACAAACAGTTCACGATTATAGAACGTGTACGATAAGCAGACAATCACACACATTCAATTTTCCCGAACCATATGCGATAACTAATTAAGAAGATTAGCTAATCATCGTATGAGTGTCGGATAGGATTACGAAACGTCGGACCGTTGTAACAGCGTCGTACATGATAACTATCGCACACACTATTCAGTGGTGCAACATTTACGACGTGTACCACATCAGAAACAGTTCATGATTGCAAATCGCGTATGATAAGGCAACTATCACAAACATTTAGTTTGCCCGCATCGTTTGCGATATTGTCTGACATCACACACGCTTTGCAAACGGCAAGTGTGTGCATGCTCGCACACGTTTCCTCTCTATGAGCCGTGTCGGATTATGATGTATATCACAAACATTTTGTTTTACCGACCATGTGCGTCGTAACGACCTGCAGAGCGTAATTTCAGCATAATTTAATTGCTGCCATTTAAAATTGGACCAGATTTGAATTTGAAACTATGCTATAGCTTTATTCATATCCATCAGGCTCAAACAACCAATGCATTATTTGATTCACAGGTACATATGTTCAAGAATTACATAAGTATCAAATAAAGAATTATGAACCACAGTTGTATACTTGTACTATTAAAGACAGTAAAGAAATAGGCGAAATACATTCTGGTTGCTGAACAAGGTGAAGCGGAATGCCCATATTGTGCCCTCCTCCATGTAGAAGGCACGCACAACTCTAGTCCAACCCCTTGTGGTGGCCAACCACCCATCCGTCACTGTCTTCATGAACACATCTAGATAGTCATCGTGTTCTGGTAGAAATAGTTTAACCTTTGCATGCCCACCAATCATGTAGTTTGAGAGGTAATCTTGAGTAAACTGCTTTGGAACCACTGCAAAGGAAAAAGACTCAGACACTATCATCTAACACAACTCATATGAGCAGTAAAAAGAAGGTTGCCAAGTTCTTACTTACCATCCTGCAGTTCGCTGTTGTCTTGGATAAAGTGTAAACAAATAGTTTAATTTCCATCTTTTGACCCATTTTACTAATAATCTTTATCAGCTTCCTCACTTGATACTGGTTCATCAATATCTCATTGACCCATACGCAGAAAGGCTCGAAGCGCGGATCTTTACCAATGACATATGTACCTAAAAGCACCAAGTTAATATTAGAAGCTAAACAACAATTGCACAATGACGTAGTACAACACTCCCTCCGTCCCATTATATAATATCTCATAACATCCAATATGCTCACATATTGGATGAATTAACATCTTATATTATGGGTCGGATGGAGTTTATTGCATTTTTACAAATTATCCTCTGATTAACTGCTGCTGTGTTGTTGTTGCTACTGCTCTTCTACGTATACCTAGAGTTGTTGTTGTTGTTGCTGCTGCTTCTCTTCTACGTATACCTAGACACCATTAGAACATTAAGGTAACACTCTTCCTTGTTGCTATGTAGCCTAGGATTGCATATTTAGACATTCAGTATAGTGCATCATTGATCCCCTATACTTGTGGGACATCAAGGCTCTTTTCTGGCGCCATTGCCGGGGAGTGAAGCATTCTTGGTAACTGGAAATTGGTAAGGAAAAATTATTACTATGTGCTGAAATTTATTGTCACTTGTTACTATGGAGAATCATCTTTTGAGTGGTTTGTTCGGGGCATCTTCACCTCGACTGGAACCACAATTAGTTGCCTCTCAACCTACTGAACCTACTAAAAATATTGGTTATGAAATTCCTTCGGGTATGATAGAACAACTGCTAGCTAATGCTTATGCAGGAGATGGAACTGAACATCCTGATATGCATTTGATATATGTGGATGAAATTTGTGGATCATTCAAGCTTGCAGGTTTATCCGGAGATGAAGCTAAGAAGAGGTTTTTTCCTTTATCTTTGAAGGGAAAGGCATTGACATGGTATAGGCTATGCGATGATATTGGATCTTGGAACTGGAATCGATTGAAATTGGAATTTCTCCCAAAAAAATTATCATATGCATCTAGTTCATCGTGATCGGAATTTATATGTATAATTTTTGGCCTCGTGAAGGAGAAAGTATCGCTCTAGCTTGGGGGAGGCTTAAGTCAATGTCATGTTGATGCCCCAATCATGAGCTCTCTAGAGAAATTATCATTCACAATTTTTATGCTCGGCTTTCTCGTGATGATCAATCCATGCTCGGTACTTCTTGCACTGGTTCTTTTATGAAGAAGACTATTGAATTTAGGTGGGATCTTCTAGAAAGAATTAAACGCAATTCTGAAGACTCGGAACTCAACGAAGGTAAAGAGTCAGGTATTAAGCTTGAGTTTGATTGTGTTAAATATTTTATGAATACCGATACTTTTCAAAAGTTTAGCACTAAATATGGATTTGACTCTGAGATAGTAGCCTCTTTCTGTGAATCATTCGCTACTCATGTTGATCTCCCTAAGGAGAAGTGGTTCAAATATCACCCCCCTATTAAAGAAGAAATTAAAGAACTGGTCATAGCAAAAGATGAAACTATAATTTACAATGTTGATCCAGTTGTGCCTACTGCTTATATTGAAAAAAAAACTTTCCCTGTTAGGATAAAGGAACATGCTAAGGTTTCAACTGTGGTTTGCAAGAGTCATATTAGAGCACCTAAACCTGCTGAACAAATTAAAGTGGAACCTAGTGTTGCTATGGTTAAAGATCTCCTGGTAGAAAATATTGATGGGCATGTTATTTACTTATGCGATGAAGCTGCTAGAATTGCCAAACCCAATGAAAAGATAGACATAGATCGGTTGTTGGCATGCCTGTTGTCTTAGTCAAAATAGGAGATCATTGTTATCATGGTTTATGTGACTTAGGTGCTAGCGTGAGTGCTATTCCCTTTACCTTATACCAAGAGATTATGAATGATATAGCACCCGCTGAAATAGAGGACATAGATGTCACTATTAAACTTGCTAATGGAGACACCATCACACCACTTGGCATTGTTAGAGATGTTGAAGTCTTGTGTGGGAAAATAAAATACCCTACTGATTTTCTAGTTCTTGGTTCCCCACAAGATGATTTTTGTCTCATTATCTTTGGTAGACCTTTCTTGAACACTGTCAATGCTCCTATAGATTGTCATAAACAAACTGTCAGTGTTCGCTTTGGTGATGAGTCTCATGAATTTAATTTCTCCAAGTTTAATAGACAACCTCATAAGAAAGAATTACCTAGTAAGGATAAAATAATTGGTCTTGCTTCTATTGTCGTGCCTCCTACTAATCCACTAGAACAATATTTGCTAGACCATGAAAATGATATGCATATGCATGAAAGAAATGAAATAGATAAAAAAAATTCTTCGAACAAGGACCTCTGCTCAAACATAATTTGCCTATTGAAACTCTTGGAGGTCCTCCTCCACCTAAGGGTGATCCTGTGTTTGAATTAAAACAATTGCCTGGCACTTTGAAATATGCTTATCTTGATGAGAAAAAGATATATCCTGTTATTATTAGTGCTAACCTTTCAAAACATGAAGAAGAAAGATTATTGAAGATTCTGAAGAAGCACTGAGCTGCTATTGGATATACTCTTGATGATCTTAAGGGCATTAGTCCCACTCTCTGTCAGCACAAAATTAATATGGAACCTTATGCTAGTTGTTGATCATCAACGAAGTTTGAATCCTAAGATGAAAGAAGTGGTAAGAACTGAAATACTAAAGCTTCTGGAAGCAGGTATAATCTATCCCATAGCTGATAGTAGATGGGTAAGTCCCGTTCATTGTGTCCCTAAGAAGGGAGGTATTACTGTTGTTCCTAATGATAAAAATGAACTTATTCCACAAAGAATTGTCACTGGCTATAGAATGGTAATTGATTTCAGAAAATTAAATAAAGCAACTAGGAAGGATCATTACCCTTTGCCTTTTATTGATCAAATGTTGGAAAGATTATCTAAGCACACACACTTTTGTTTTCTTGATGGATATTCTCGTTTTTCTCAAATACCTGCTTCACAACCCGATCAAGAGAAAACCACCTTCACTTGCCCTTTTAGAACTTATGCTTATAGACGTATGCCTTTTGGTTTATGCAATGCACCTGCTACCTTTCAAAGATGTATGACTACTATATTCTCTGATTTTTGTGAAAAGATTGTTGAGGTTTTCAAGGATGATTTTTTTGTTTATGGAACTTCTTTTGATGATTGCTTGAGCAACCTTGATCGAGTTTTGCAGAGATGTGAGCAAACTAATCTTGTCTTGAATTGGGAGAAGTGCCATTTTATGGTAAATGAAGGTAATGTCTTGGGGCATAAAATTTCTGAACGAGGTTTGAGGCGGATAAAGCTAAAGTTGATGCAATCGAGAAAATGCCATGTCCTAGAGATATTAAAGGTATTCGTAGTTTCCTTGGTCATGCTAGTTTCTATGGGAGATTTATTAAATACTTCTCTAAAATTTCTAGGCCTCTTACAAATCTTTTACAAAAGGATGTTCCATTTGTTTTTTATGATGGTTGTGTAGAAGCCTTTGAAACACTTAAGAAAGCCTTAACTTTTGCACCTATTATTCAACCACCTGATTGGAACTTGCCTTTTGAAATCATGTGTGATGCTAGTGATTATGTTGTTGGTGCTGTTCTAGGACAAAGAGTTGATAAGAAATTAAATGTTATCCATGATGCTAGTAAAACTGTAGACAGTGCCCAAAGAAATTATGCTACTACTGAAAAAGAATTTTTAGCAGTTGTGTTTGCTTGTGAAAAAATCAGACCTTACATTGTTGATTCCAAAGTAATTGTTCACACTAATCATGCTACTATTAAATATCTTATGGAAAAGAAAGATGCTAAACCTAGACTCATTAGATGGGTTCTCTTGCTACAAGAATTTGATTTACATATCACTGATAGAAAAGGAGCTGGGAACCCCGTAGCTGATAACTTGTCTAGGTTCGAAAATATTCTTGATGACCCACTACCTATTGATGATAGCTTTCCTGATGAACAACTAGCTGCAATAAATGTTTCTAATAATACTCCTTGGTATGCTGACCATGCTAATTATATTGTTGCTAAATACATACCACCTAGTTTCACATACCAACAAAAGAAAAAATTCTTCTATGATTTAAGACATTACTTTTGGGATGATCCACATCTTTATAAAGGAGTAGATGGTATTATTAGACGTTGTGTACCTGAGCATGAACAGGAACAAATCCTACGGAAATGTCACTCCGAAGCTTATGGAGGGCATCATGCGGGAGATAGAACTGCTCATAAGATATTGGAGTCTGGTTTTTATTGGCCTACTCTCTTCAAAGATGCCTGTAAGTTTGTTTTATCTTGTGATGAATGTCAACGAATTGGTAATATCGGTAAGCATCAAGAAATGCCTATGAATTATTCACTTGCTGTTGAACTAATTGATGTTTGGGGTTTCAATTATATGGGACCTTTTCCTTCCTCTAATGGGTATACTCATATTTTGTTTGCTGTTGATTATGTTACTAAGTGGGTAGAAGATATTCCAACTAGTAGTGCTGATCATAACACTTCCATTAAAATGCTTAAAGAAGTTATTTTCCCGAGGTTTGGAGTCCCTAGATATTTAATGATTGATGGTGGTTCACACTTTATTCATGGTGCTTTCCGTAAAATGCTTACTAAATATGATGTTAACCATATAATTGCATTATCCTATCATCCTCAATCTAGTGGTCAAGTTGAACTTAGCAATAGAGAAATAAAAGTAATATTACAAAAAACTATCAATAGGTCCTGAAAGAATCGGTCTAAGAAATTAGATGATGCACTTTGGGCCTACGGAACAACATATAAACATCTTATGGGTATGTCTCCTTACAAAATGGTTCATGGAAAAGCATGTCATTTGCCTCTTGAGTTAGAACATAAAGCATATTGGGCAATTAAAGAAATTAACTATGATTTCAAACTTGCCGGTAAAAAGAGGTTATTTGATATTAGCTCATTAGATGAATGGAGAACCCAAGCCTATGAAAATGCCAAACTGTTTAAAGAAAAAGTTAAAAGATGGCATGACAAAAGAATCCAAAAGCGGGAATTCAAAGTTGGTGAACATGTTCTTTTATACAACTCTCGTTTTAGATTCTTTGCAGGAAAACTTCCCTCTAAATGGGAAGGACCATATATTATTGAGGAGGTTTACCGCTCTGGAGCTATCAAGTAACCCGAAGGTGGTCAATGGTCAAAGAATCACACACTACATCTCAGGTACGCCCATTAATGTTGAAAGCAATATTATCCAAACCATGACACCGGAGGAACACATAAAAGAAACCTTCCGGAACACTCCAGAATAACCGAAAAAGAGGAGGTACATGATACGGTAAGTAAACGGACCCCAAAAAATCTGAAAAACTATTTTATGTCAGTTTTGGAATATTAATTTTTTTAGGAAAATAAGAAACAACCAGGAAGGCAACCGAGGAGGGCACAAGACACCAGGGCGTGCCTGGGCCCCCTGGCATGCCCAGATGGGTTGTGCCCACCTCGGGAACCTTCTCGACTCTGTTTTCCTCCCATTTGCTTGTTTCCCAAGATAAAAAATCTTTATATACCCCCCCAAACGTATTGACCACCGTATCGCGGAGAAATATTTTGTTCTTCTTCCTTGATGTTTCTCTGGCAGATCTGAAATTATGTCTTCTCAAGATTCGGAGGAAGAGAGCCATGTTTCTTACCAGCCTCTGGACCCAAACATCTTCAAGAAGACTTTTCCCTATATGTGGTTTACAGATGAGGAGGATGCAGTTGAACCTATTCCACTTCGTTTCCTGAAGGAAAGCAAGGAAGCATTATGCAAGAGGATATTAAAGCTCGAGATGGAGAACGATGAGTTGAGGATAGACAATTTTACCCTCCGTTGCAAGCTGGAAAAAGGGGATAAACCCGCTACTACGTCACCACCGCCATCATCATCTTCTTCATCACCAAATGAGACTTGAGTTCATGGTATGGACACTCCCCTTGGCTCGTTCCAAGCTTGGGGGAGGTGCCCCAGTATCGTATCACCACCACTATCTTTGCCTTTATCTATTTTAGTTCGATCTTTAGTTATCTTATGATTTAGTTGAATAAAAGTTTAGTTCGATCCTTTCTTTTTGAGTGCTTGCTGAGTGATCTATCTATGTAATCGTGTGTGAGATATATAATAAAGAGTAGTTTGAATTTTGCTTTCTTTACCTCTTTGTTCCAATATAAAGAAAGGAAAATAAATGAAAAGATCATATGCTAATCTTATGGTAAGTAATGACATCACATAAAGAAAAGTATAAGTGGTAAAATTTATTGGAGATTGACAAACATAGCATTCGTCAATGATGCAATTCATGAAAGAATTAATAAGGGAAGTGAAGATTCACATGCAAATACACTATCATGGACATCTTTTATGATTGTGAACCCCCATTAAATATTTTGTGTCAAATTTGTTGACGTTGGACAAGGAAGACAATATAATGATTTATGTTTGTTCATATTCACACAGAAGTTATATTGTCATATATCTTTCAACATGTGGTGCTTGCTCAATATCTTTGCTAGCCAAAAATTCCGCACTAAGTAGAGATACTACTTGTGCATCCAAAAACCCCTAAACCCAAAATCTTATTTTGAGAGTCCACCATACCTACCTATGGATTGAGTAAGATCCTTCAAGTAAGTTGTCATTGGTGCAATAAGGCAATAAAAATTGCTTCTAAATGTGTTGGATCATGTAGTGTAAGAGAAAATTGAGCGTTGTACGAACTTGTGATGGAGAAATAATAAAAGCGATAGACTGCATAATAAAGGTTGCCATCATAAGGGGCAATATAACATGACGTTCTTTTGCACTAAGAGATTGGGCATATAAACAAATAAGCACATGACAACCTTTGCTTCCCTCTACGAAGGGCCTATCTTTTACTCTTATGCATTTAGTTTTATGTCATAGTCAAAGTATTCTTCCCTATTCCTTTTTATTTTCACTTTTTGCAAGCATCATGTCATGAGGAAAGATCTAGGCACATATATCTAGTTGGATATGAGTGGGCATGAGTTATTATTGTTGACATCACCCTTGAGGTGAATATGTTGGGAGGCAAAACTATCAGCCCCTATCTTTCTATGTGTCCGGTTGAAACTTTTTGTTCATGGGTATGTTGTGAGTGTTAGCAATCATAAAAGGTTAAGTGATGGTTGAGTATGTGAAGGATCCGACACATGACTCTTCTTGAAAAGATGATGAATTGTAGTTGCAAAGTTGACTGAGAACATAGTTTGTTGGTTTTCAATAGAGTTTATGCTTTATACTTCAATGTTGTGATGAATTGTTACTTGTTCATGAGAAGTTATATGATATAAGTTGTGTGATAAAGCTTTATGTTAAAGTTTGTTACTGTTATAATAATAAACATGACGCTTCTATGTCCGTATTTTGTTTTTTTTCGACACCTCTCTCTCTAAGCACGTGGACATGTTTTCCGATTTCGGTTTTTCGCTTGAGGACAAGCGAGGTCTAAGCTTGGGGGAGTTGATATGTCCATTTTGCATCATGTTTTCCTACTGATATTTATTATGATTTTATGTATAATAATGCTTTTTTGGAGTATTTCTAATGCCTTTTCTCTCATAATATGCAAGGTTTACACAAAGAGGGAGAATGCCGACAGCTGGAATTCTGGACCTGAAAAAGCTACGTCAAAGTTACCTATTCTGCACATCTCCAAATGAGCTGAAAATTTACAGAGAATTATTTTGCAATATATGAAAAATACTGGAGCAAATAACTACCGGAGGAGGCCCACCAGGTGGGCACAACCCACCTGGGCACGCCAGGGAGCCCAGGCGCACCCTGGTGGGTTGTGCCCTCCTTGGCCCACCTCCGATGCCCATCTTCTGGTATATAGGTCATTTTGACCCAGAAAAAAAAATCAGAGGGGGACTTTTGGGATGAAGCGCCGCCGTCTCGAGGCGGAACTTCGGCAGGAGCACTTTTGCCCTCCGGCGGAGCAATTCCGCCGGGGGAACTTCCCTCCTGGAGGAGGAAATCATCGCCATCATCATCACCAACAACCCTCTCATCTTTGGGAGGGCAATATCCATCAATATCTTCAACAGTACCATCTCCTCTCAAACCCTAGTTCATTTCTTGTGTTCAATCTTTGTACCAGAACCTTAGATTGGTACTTGTGGGTGACTAGTAGTGTTGATTACATCTTGTAGTTGATTACTATATGGTTTATTTGGTGGAAGATTATATGTTCAGATCCATTATGCTATTTAATACCCCTCTGATCTTGAGCATGATTATCATTTGTGAGTAGTTAATTTTGTTCTTGAGGTCACGGGAGATGTCATTTTGCAAGTAATCATGTGAACTTGATATGCGTTCGATATTTTGATGATATGTATGTTGTGATTCCCTTAGTGGTGTCATGTGAATGTTGACTACATGGCACTTCACCTTATTATGGACTAAGGGAATGCATTGGGGAGTAGTTATTAGATGATGGGTTGCTAGAGTGACAAAAGCTTAAACCCTAGTTTATACCCTACTTCGTAAGGGCCGATTTGGATCCAAAAGTTTAATGCTATGGTTAGATTTTATCTTAATACTTTTCTCGTAGTTGCAGATGCTTTCGAGGGGGGTAATCATAAGTAGGAGGTTTGTTCAAGTAAGAAAAGCACCTAAGCACCGATCCACCCACATATCAAATTATCAAAGTAGCGAACAGAAATCAAGCCAACATGATGAAGTGACTTGGTGAAATTCCCGTGTACCCTCAAGAACGCTTTGCTTATCATAAGAGACCATTTTGGCCTGTCCTTTGCCACAAAAGGATTGGGATACCTTGATGCACTTTATTTAGCGTTACCGTTACTTGCTCGTTACAAATTATCTTGTTATCAAACTACCTGTTACCGACTATTTCAGTGCATGCAGTTAATACCTTGCTGAAAACCACTTGTCACTTCCTTCTGCTCCTTGTTGGGTTCGACACTCTTACTTATTGAAAGGACTACGATTGATCCCCTATACTTGAGGGTCATCACTGTACTGTATTCAAGTTCCTTCGTCTTTAGGCGATCAATGGGTTGAGTAGCTTCCACACCACCTCCATGACTCTCCAAACTATTTATGTGTGTTGTTGGTGCTGCAACAAGAGATCACAAAAGGTGGACCACAATAGGGTCATTGAGGACACACCTTCACTTGAGAGATTACTTGTAGTTGATCAACAAGATCCAGCAAGAATCAATGTCATTTCTGCGCCGAAATTGACAGTGGTGGGCTACTCGTTTGTCAAATACTTCAAACTTGTTATTGGATCCACACCCGTTCAGGTACAATGGTCGCCTTCTACCTCTCCTTCTTGATATCAACATTATTTATAATTTTGAATATGTATGTTTGTCTGTCATCCAGAAAATGATTCCGACAAGCTTGACCCAGAATCTGCAGAGAGTGAAGGTCTTGGACTAGAATCTATCAGCCCCAACCTGCACGAAGTTGTCAGTTTCCTGAGATGCTTTTCGTGCCTGGAGAAGCTGTATATCGAGGGGATGTTCCTTTCCTGTTAAATTTTAACCATAAGGGAGTTCAATTTTTGGAACCTTTTCCCAAGTTTACAATGACAATGTACTTCGATTTCGCAAGGAATTTTGGAGGATTACAGTACATACATTCCCCCCCACCCCATATTGGTTGCATGATTCATATGGTTACAATCCATAAGCATTTTTCCTGTGGATTCATCTGTACTTGTTTTCTTAGGGAATTTTTCATCCACTCAAACCTCTTGTGAAGAAGGCTACATTTTTCTAGATTGTAATCAAATGCCCATGTTAATCATGTCAGATCGAAGATGGCACGTTGGTGCATTTTAAAAATCCAGCAAACCAAATAGGCCTGTAGTAGTGTTCAAAATTTCATGTAGGCACTAACATGTTCTCTTCTTTTGCAGATAATATTATGCCCGGTGGTGGATAATGTGATACAATATAACAATCACATCGAATGCCTAGATCTGCATCTCTCAGAAATTACTTTGAACTCCTGCCGAGGGACCTTACTGGAGATTATATTTGCCAGGTTCTTTGTTATCAGAGCAAGGGTGCTGAAGGTAATGAGTTTGGACATGCATTTATATCAAAAAAATGAATGGTTTGTTGATCAGCGCCGGCAGCTGCTGCAGAATGCAAAAGGCTCTAAAAAAACTGAATTTCATTTTGGAACTTCATATGACAGAGTAATCGGAAGTCATTGTGTCAACCCCGTACATGACTTGTCAGTGGCTGATCCCTTTGCAGAAATGATGAGGTTCCGAAACCAGCCTTACTAGTGGTATTATTAGTTTGAACCTCTCTTATATCCATGTTCAGCTGATCAGCACGGGCGTTTGTAGCTGAATGAGCTGAATTTCATTTCTAATATCAGTTTGAACCTTGTAATCTTCGAATTTGAGCCATATAACTCTGGAATTTGAACCTTGTAATATTTCGGGCTTTTGTGGTACAATCGTTGAAATGGCATCGTGTGGGACTCGTATATTGGTAGTACTATTTTGACCTTAATATGCAATAGACTTAGATTTTATTAACCATTCTTGAATGTGTTTCCCTTGTCGATCTCATAGCAAACGATCTGTATAGCTAACTCGAGTGCGATCTTCTACATTATTGCACACACACTGGTACGCGTCGGTGTTATACAAATGGTTTTTAACCCCTTTCCGCGACGACATTTGGAACCGTCGCCAAGTGAGTGTGGGCGATAGGGGGTCCTTCCCACACGACCCAGAAATCATCGGGGATAGGCCCTCCTGGGACACAGGCTGGGGTCGTGTGCGATCGGGCGAGGCATCGAAACCCAATCATCTATAGGTATGTACATCCCACACGGTGAATCCCAGAAAAACATTTCCGTAGGTATGTACATCCCACACGGTGAATCCCAGAAAAACATTTCTGTAGGTATGTATATCACACACAGTCAATCCAAGGAATACGTTTCCGTTCTTATGTACATCCCACACAGTCAATCCAGGGAAAACGTTTCCGTTCGTATGTACATCACACACAGTCAATCCAAGGAATACGTTTCCGTTCTTATGTACATCCCACACAGTCAATCTAGGGAAAACATTTCCGTTCGTATGTACATCCCACATAGTTTTTTGTGTAGGCTCGTGTGTGAAAGGTGTAACTATCACACACGCTCTGCCTTGGTTAACCGTTTGCTTTTATCAACTACATCACACACGATTTGATGAAGAAAACTGTGTGGCATTGGGCTATCCATCACAAGCGCTTTTACTGCTAGAACCATTTGCAATGTTCCATGACACATTTAGCGGTTTATTAGTTTACAATTAATAATTCCAGTATTACGCAAATTCACATTTCATATTGCCAATTTCATATCAGGCACATAAATATATTATAACATCACAGTACGATAGCTACATGAAAACAACACAGTACAACATATAGCTAGTTCAACTTCATGAGAACAATATTTGTGACGCCCCCGATTTGACCGTACACTAATCATGCACGCAAATGTGTACGACCAAGATCAGGGACTCACGGGAAGATATCACAACACAACTCTAAAACATAAATAAGTCATACAAGCATCATAATACAAGCCAGGGGCCTCGAGGGCTCGAATACAAGTGCTCGATCACAGATGAGTCAGCGGAAGCAACAATATCTGAGTACAGACATAAGTTAAACAAGTTTGCCTTAAGAAGGCTAGCACAAACTGGGATACAGATCGAACGAGGCGCAGGCCTCCTGCCTGGGATCCTCCTAACTACTCCTGGTCGTCGGCGGTGGCCTGCACGTAGTAGTAGGCACCTCCAGTGTCGTAGGTGTCGTCGTCGACGGTGGCGTCTGGCTCCTGGACTCCAGCATCTGGTTGTGACAACCAGATAGAAGGAAAGGGGGAAAAGAGGGAGAGAAGCAACCGTGAGTACTCATCCAAAGTACTCGCAAGCAAGGAGCTACACTACATATGCATGGGTATATGTGTAAAGGGGCATATCAGTGGACTGAACTGCAGAATGCCAGAATAAAAGGGGGATAGCTAGTCCTGTCGAAGACTACGCTTCTGGCCATCTCCATCTTGCAGCATGTAGAAGAGAGTAGATTGAAGTCCTCCAAGTAGCATCGCATAGCATAATCCTACCCGGCGATCCCCTCCTCGTCGCCCTGTTAGAGAGCGATCACCGGGTTGTATCTGGCACTTGGAAGGGTGTATTTTATTCAGTATCCAGTTCTAGTTGTCATAAGGTCAAGGTACAACTCCGGGTCGTCCTTTTACCGAGGGACACGGCTATTCGAATAGATAAACTTCCCTGTAGGGGTGCACCACATAACCCAACACGCTCGATCCCATTTGGCCGGACACACTTTTCTGGGTCATGCCCGGCCTCGTAAGATCAACGCGTCGCAGCCCCACCTAAGCACAACAGAGCGGTCAGCACGCCGGTCTAACCCTATGCGCGCAGGGGTCTGGGCCCATCGCCCTATGCACACCTGCACGTTGCGTACGCGGCCGGAAGCAGACCTAGCCTAGTGGCGTTCCAGTCCAATCCGGCGCGCGCCACTCAGTCGCTGACGTCAAGAAGGCTTCGGCTGATACCACGACGCCGGGATACCCATAACTACTCCCGCGTAGATGGTTAGTGCGTATAGACCAAATGGCCAGACTCAGATCAAATACCAAGATCTCGTTAAGCGTATTAAGTATCCGCGAACGCCGACCAGGGCCAGGCCCACCTCTCACCTAGGCGGTCTCAACCTGCCCTGTCGCTCCGCCACAAAGATCCACTTGCGGGTACTCCTACGAGCCGACCCGACTTTAGTCATCACATGTGTCATGTATGTAGTATATAAGTATATACCCGTGATCTCCGCCCAGGTGATCACGGCCCGATAGTATAGCACAGCAGACGGACAAGAATGTAGGGCCACTGATGGAAATCTAGCATCCTATAGTAAGCATGTAGGATTGCAGGTAAAGGTAACAACAGTAGTAGCAAGGATAGGCTATGCATCAGGATAGGATATCGGAAAACAGTAACATGCTACACTACTCTAATGCAAGCAGTATAGAGAAGAATAGGCGATATCTGGTGATCAAGGGGGGGCTTGCCTGGTTGCTCTGGCAAGTAGGAGGGGTCGTCAACTCCGTAGTCGAACTGGACAGCAGCAGTGTCGGTCTCGTAGTCTACCGGAGAGAAGAGGGGGAAGAAACAGTAAATACAATGCAATCATAAGCATGACGATGCGTGACATGACAATGAGCGGTGCTAGGTGTGTCCTAACGCGACAGTAGGTGGTACCGGTGAAGGGGGGGAACATCCGGGAGGTATTCCCGAGGTTTCGCGTTTTCGGACAGACGGACCGGAGGGGGAAAGTTGCTAGTTCGATAGGTTAGGGGGTTGTGGTGGACGAACGGACTGCGTATTCGGATTCGTCTCGTCGTTCTGAGCAACTTTCATATAGAAAACATTTTCATCCGAGTTACGGTTTAAAAGATATGAATTTTCAAAGTTTATTTGAATTTCTGGAATTATTTAAATTAAGCAAAAATGAATTATGACGTCAGCATGAGGCAATGCTGACGTCAGCAGGTCAACAGGTCGGCTGACCAGTCAAACCAGACAGGTGGGTCCAGTGGGACCCACATGTCAGCCTCTGTTAGTCTAATATTAATTTAAACTAAACTAACAGTCTAATTAGAGGGGTGGGCCCCATATGTCAGTGAGTGATTAGTTAATCTAATTATTTTTATTTATAAAACATTTTCTTTTCTCTTTTTTTTTAATTTTGCGGCGGGGCCCGCATGTCAGTGGCTGGGCCTGCCCAGTCAGCAGTTGACTGGGTCAACCCAGTCAACTGGGACCCACGGGGCCCACTGGCAGTGGCCCTGGGGTGGCCCCAGGCCGGCCACGTCGGCGGCCGGCGCCGGAGCAACTCCGGCGACCAAAACAGCGGCGGCCCCTCGCCGGAGTTGGCCGGAATCGCGCTACGGGACTCGGGGAGGAGCGGGGCTAGGCCCATTCGAAAGGGCTCGCAGCGCCGCATCCAGGGGTGGCCGGGGCTTCGCCGGACTTGGCCGGAATCGGCGCCGGCGAGCGGCGGAGGCGGCGGCGCGCACGGGTGCCCGACGGAAACGAGGCTACGGCGGGCTATCGAGCAAGCGGAGGGGCTGGGGGGCATCTACGCGAGGTGGGGAGTGCAACGGGCTTGAGCCCGTGACCAACAGGTCACCGGAGACCCGCCGGCGACGAGCTCCGCGGCGCGGCGTTCGGGCGCGCGTGGGGAAGCCGCTAGGGGGCGCGCGAGAGAGAAAGGACAGGGGAAGAGGGGGAGAGGCTCACGGCGAGGCTGTAGGGGGACGGCAGCGTGCTCGGGGAGGCTCGAGGCGGCGAAACGGGGCGGCGATCGACGGCGGCCGTGCGGGGAAGACGAGCTCGGGGAGGCCGTTGCAGTGGCTCGGAGCTCCAACGGAGAGGTGGAGGTGGTGTAGTCGAGGGCGGCGACGGCGTACGACACGGCGAAGTGGCGATTGGGGCACGGTGGCCGCGGGAACGACGGTGAACGGCGGCGAGCACGCTCGGGCAGTGGGGATCGAAGGGGAGAGGGAGGTGGATCTGACGGGGGAGGCGCAGAGGCCGAGAGGGAGAGCGGGGGAGGGGGAGTGGGAGAGGGGCCCGAGGAGGCGGGGGGGGGGCTGGCGTCCTTATCCTCCCCGTCGCCGGCGAGGGGTGCGGCGGGGACGGCCCCTGTCCGACCCCGGTCGGGGGAACAGGGAAGGGGGCGAGGGGGAGTGGGAGATGGGCTAGGCCGGCTGGGCCGGGGGTCGGCCCAGTTGGGCCAGGGGTCCAGTGGGGGGGAGGGCCTTCTCTTTTTTTCTTTTCTTTGTCTGTTCTGTTTTCTGTTTTCTTTTTATTTGTTTATTTTCTTTTCTGTTTTATTTCATTTAAAAGTATTTAGGCATTTTATAAAAATGTGTTTTCTCCACAATAATTATCAGTGCAATTTCTGGCAGGCCCCGAACATTTTTGTTTAAATTTTTGAAAACTTTTATTTTCCACTTTAATTTTAATTGAAGTTTGAACTAGGAGTTTGAAAAGGAATGTGATTCAATGTGATCAAGCCCTGTTTAGCAACATGATTAGCTTAATCACAGGGAGTTACTGTAGCATGATTCTCGGGGTGTTACAAATCTCCTCCACTACAAGAAATCTCGTCCCGAGATTTAGGAGGTAGAAGGAAACAGTGCGGGGTATTCTTCGCGCAGACGATCCTCTCGTTCCCAAGTGGCCTCATCTTCAGAATGGTGCGACCACTGGACTTTGAGAAACTTGATCGCCTTCTGACGTGTGCGGCGTTCAGCTTGGTCGAGAATGCGGACCGGATGCTCCTTATAGGAGAGGTCTTGCTGCAATTCGAGCACTTCATGATCCACAGCTCGGATTGGATCCTTGAAGCAACGGCGGAGCTGTGACACATGGAACACATCGTGAACCTGAGAAAGGTTCGGCGGTAGCTCCAGTTGGTATGCCACTTTTCCACGCCTTTCGAGAATAGTGAATGGGCCAATATAGCGAGGAGCTAGTTTGCCCTTGATCCCGAAGCGGTGAGCACCCTTCATAGGTGTGACTCGAAGATAAGCCTTTTCGCCAGGTTGATAGACCATGTCTTTATGATGACGGTCATACTGACTCTTCTGACGTGACTGAGCAGTCTTGAGATTCTCACGAATAATGCGGACTTGTTCTTCGGCATCTTGGATAATATCCGGACCGAAGAGTGGACGTTCCCCAGTTTCTGACCAGTTCAGAGGGGTTCGGCACTTTCGTCCATATAACACTTCGAAGGGGGCCATCTTCAGACTAGCTTGATAGCTATTATTATAAGAGAACTCAGCATACGGGAGAGATTCCTCCCATTTCTTGCCGAAGGAAATAACGCAAGCTCGAAGCATGTCTTCGAGAACTTGGTTGACGCGTTCAACTTGTCCTTGCGATTGAGGATGAAACGCAGTACTGAATGACAGATGAGTTCCCATAGCTTCTTGGAAACTTGCCCAGAATCTTGAAGTGAATAAGCTGCCACGGTCTGAGCTGATAACCAATGGAATACCGTGGAGTGAAACAATCCTGGACATATAGAGCGTTGCCAACTGGCTAGCAGTGATCGTTTCTTTGACTGCCAGAAAATGTGCAACTTTGGAAAGTCGGTCAATGACGACAAGAATAGCATCATTACCTTTCTGTGATTTGGGAAATCCAGTGACGAAGTCCATCTCAACATGGTCCCATTTCCATTCAGGAATAGAGATAGGTTGCAGAGTTCCAGCAGGCCTTTGATGTTCTGCTTTGATACGACGGCAAACGTCACACTCAGCAACATAACGAGCAATGGCTTGCTTCATATTAGACCACCAGAATCTCTGACGGATGTCTTGGTACATCTTTGTACTACCAGGATGGATACACAGAGGTGTATCATGAGCTTCTTTCATAACTTCCTGTGTCATATCCAGGTTTTTCTCTGCACATGGCACCACTAGGCGGCCCTTGAAGTATAGGGTGCCATCTTCAGCAATGGTGAAGAATGAGGGCTTTCCTTCTGCGAGGTAGCGCTTAATCTTGTGGGCTTCAGAGTCATACTTCTGTAGCCTTTTGATGCTATCCACGAGATCTGGTTTAGCAACTAGGGTATTGAGGGAACCCTGGGTAACAACGTGGAGGTTCACCTTGCCAAACTCCTTAGGAGGGGGAGCGAGTGCACCCGGAGGAACAATATGGAGGTTCAGCTTCCTGAATTCTTCAACAAGCGAGGGCTGAACTTTGTGAACCTGGAGGTGGTTGCAGTAAGACTTGCGGCTCAAGGCATCAGCCATTACATTAGCCTTGCCTGGCGTATAGGAAATACCCAAGTCAAAGTCTGCAACAAGCTCCATCCATCTCTGTTGACGGAGGTTCAGATCTGGCTGAGTAAACAGATACTTCAGACTTTGGTGGTCAGTGAAGATCTCGCAACGATTACCGAGAAGGTAATGTCGCCACTGCTTCAGCGCATGAATGACAGCAGCAAGTTCGAGGTCGTGAACTGGGTAGTTCTCTTCGTGAGGGCGCAATTGCCGAGAGGCATAAGCAATCACTTTGCGGTCTTGCATTAGGACACAGCCTAATCCTTGACGGGAAGCGTCGCAGTAAATGACAAAGTCCTTCTTAGTATCAGGTGGAGCTAGAACTGGAGCAGAAGTCAACTTGTCTTTGAGTGCCTGGAAACTTTCCTGACATTTGTCTGTCCATTGGAACTTGACACCCTTATGCAACAGGTTAGTCAGAGGCCTGGCGATCTTAGAGAAGTTCTCGACGAATCGACGGCAATAGCTGGCGAGACCGAGAAAACTTCTGACTTGCTTAACGTTCTTGGGAGGAGTCCAATCAAGAATAGCCTGAACTCGCTCGGGGTTGACGGCAATACCATCCTTAGAGATGACATGCCCAAGATAGGTTACTTCCGGTAGCCAGAATTCACATTTGGAGAACTTGGCATATAGTTGATGCTCTCGTAGCTTTTCCAGCACAAGTCGAAGATGTTCAGCATGTTCTTCTTCGTTCTTGGAAAATACCAGGATATCATCCAGATAAACCACGACGAACTTGTCGAGGTAATCCATGAATATATAGTTCATCAGACGAGAGAAGGTGGCTGGAGCATTGGTTAAACCGAAAGACATGACGGTGTACTCGTATGAACCATAGCGAGTCACGAAGGCGGTCTTTGGGATATCCTCTTCGCGAACACGGATCTGATGGTAGCCCAACCTCAAGTCGAGCTTAGAGAACACTGACGAACCCGCCAGTTGATCATACAGATCATTGATCCGAGGAAGAGGGTATTTATTCTGAATGGTAGCTTGGTTTATAGGACGGTAGTCTTGAACTAACCGGTTTGTCCCATCCTTCTTCTTGACAAAGAGAGAAGGTGCTCCCCAAGGAGAGCAACTTGGGCGAATGAATCCTTTGCGAAGAGATTTGTCGATTTCCTCCTTAAGCTCAAGGAGTTCATGCGGCGGCATTTTGTAGGGTCGCTTGGCTATAGGAGTGGTGCCTGGTTTCAAGTCGATGATGAATTCGACAGCTCTAGCAGGGGGAATCCCTGGAAGTTCTTCAGGGAAGACGTCGAGGAATTCACGCACGACGGGAATGTTTTCAATGCCCTCGAGTGGTGCAGCGTTCAATGCATTCAATGCATAGAGCCTTGCCTCGGCATTTTGCACCAGATGAGCTTGGTAAGCAACTATTTCATCTGAAGGGTGTAGCAGATGGACGGTCTTAGTGGCGCAAACTATAGAAGCAGTATGCGCTTTCAACCAATCCATACCCAAAATGAGGTCGATGTTAGACGTCTTCAGGATAATGGGAGAGGCATAGAATTCCAGCCCTTCGATTTCCACGGGGACATCGATGCCAACCAAGGAGGTTTGACACTGTCCCACGGGGGTTTTGACCAATACAGAGGTGTTCATCTCCTCACATTTAACGTCGTGCTTGTATGCAAAATCTTCTGACATGAATGAATGCGATGCACCTGTATCAAATAAAACGGATGCTGGTACTGAATTTACGAGGAGTGTACCCATCACAGTAGCAGGCTGGTCTTGAGCTTCGTTGAGATCAACGTGGTTGGCATGAGCACGACCATAAGACTTAGCATTGTTGTTGCGGGGCTGATTGTTACCACGGCCAGTTGCTGGAAGGGCCAGTTGATTCTGGTTCTGGTTGCATTCTTTAGCACGGTGTCCTGGTTGACCACACCTGAAGCACAAGCCATTATTCGGAGTGGGAACAGGAGCTTGGGATGGTGGAGCTGGAAGTCTTGACTGCCTAGATGGTGGTGGAGGCAGACGAGGTGCAGCATAGGTCTGCCTTGGGGCAGATGCATTTGGACGGTACATGCTGTTCGGGATCCATATCTTACGCTTCTGTGCGGGCGAGCCCGAAGATGAGCCCGTGTCACGGTTGCGCCTGTGAGAGCTCTGGTATTCCTGCAGACCAGTTTCGACATTGATGGCCTTGTTCACCAAGGTGGCGAAATCAGCAAAGTCATGCACTAGAAGTGCGAGCTTGATGTCAGCTTGAAGGCCATCACGGAACTTCTCCTGTCTGCGTGCATCAGTTGCAATGTCTTCTTCAGCATAGCGGGACAAGTCCAGAAACTCCCGCTGATAAGCTTCGACAGTTTTGTTGCCTTGGGTGAGGTTGCGGAACTCACGCTTCTTCCGGTCCATGACTCCTTGAGGAATGAAGCGGGCACGGAAAGCAGCTTGGAAGTCTGGCCATGTGATGATTGTTCCAGCTGGCAGAGTACGCCTGTGGCTGTCCCACCATTGAGCTGCGGGTCCCTTCAAGAAGAAGGAAGCAAAGGTGACATAGCTGGCAGGGGCTACATCAGCAGACTCCATCTCATAGGTGATGTCACGGAGCCAGTCATCAGCATCCAGAGGCTGAGTTGAGCTGCGGTAGATGGTTGGGTTGAGGCGTATGAAATCTTGAAGAGTCACTTGGGCTGGCTGCTGGTTCATATTGGGGCGAGGAAACTGAGCCATCATATTTTCCATGAATTGGCGGTTCAGTTCAAACTGTTGGATCATACCAGCCATGTACTCAGGTGGTGGTGGGGCATCGCCACCACGACCACGACCACCTGGTCTAACCATCCTGCTAATATATAACAGGGGTAGTTCAGCATTGAGAAATATTGCAAAGACAAGAATCATTCATGATGAAACATGCATAATGAAAGGAGCACGATAGCTACTACATAGTAGTCGGCATAACTTACAAAAGGGGTCATGCATAGAGTTCAGTACATAGGACTAAAACATCATAGGCGGCACACAGGCTCGCGGCGAATGCATCTAATACTACAAGCAAGCCTACATCAGTCCCAAGAGGTACTGTGGAGGTAATCGTAGCCCGACAGCTGGTAGTGAGGCAACGGATAGCCCTCCACGTCAGCAGACTGGGGGCCGCAGATACTCAGGTGTAGAGCCCGACGCTCAGGTGGCAGAAGAGGACCAAGTGCGGGAGAGTAGCCTCCCACCTCTGGCCAACCGACACCGTGGGGCATCACGGTCCTGGCTGGGTAGATCGCAGTACGCGGTACCTGTCCAGATCGGACAAAGGGGTGCAGCAGCGTCAGAGCACGGTAAAGGTGCTGACGGGTGGTGTACATCTCGTGGCGAAGAGCTCGGTTAGCTCGATCCAGCCCATCAGCATGCAGAACCAGGTTCTGATGGTAGAAGGGCTCTCGGGTGACAGTGGAGTAGGCAGCAGTATAGTATCCCTCCGCACCAACATCAGATGCGATAGCAATGTGCCTGAAAGGGGAGGTGTCCAACTCCTGATACTCTCCACGAAGACGTGTCAGAGCAGCATAGGCAGCATCGTGGACAGCCATATCGATGGTCACACCAACACCATGTGCGGTGTGCAGCACAGTAGTGGAGTCATACTCCCGAGAGTAGAGGTGGACGATGGCACGGTACTGCTCCTGGTTAAAGTCCTGGTACTCCTCGTAGACGGTGTACTCAGGGTGCCAGCGATAACCCAGATAGGTCATCATCTCAGCTAGCACCGCAGGTGATCCCGAGGCACCAATGGCCGTCGTGTGGCGCACGACCTGCCTCGTGGGTTCCATCTGAAAGCAAAGACGTTTCAAAGGAGTCAAATGACAGTGTGTGAATTGTTCAAAATACTACTCTAAGAAACAACTATGGCTTATCCAACTTTGGGGTGAATGCGGTCACGGGATCCTAGTGTTAAAGTTAGTAAATTCGTTTAACCCGAGTAGAAGAGAGTTCAGAGTCCCAGAGTAAAGGTCGAGGAGTAAAAGATACTAGTACCACCCAATGGCGACGTGGGCCCGTAAGACACACAGCCATGTTAGTAAAAGTTTTGTAATGTCTAGACTCGACTTCGGCCAAGGAGTGTGGATAGGGGGATTCCTACAGGCAGTCGGCTCTGATACCAACTTGTGACGCCCCCGATTTGACCGTACACTAATCATGCACGCAAATGTGTACGACCAAGATCAGGGACTCACGGGAAGATATCACAACACAACTCTAAAACATAAATAAGTCATACAAGCATCATAATACAAGCCAGGGGCCTCGAGGGCTCGAATACAAGTGCTCGATCACAGACGAGTCAGCGGAAGCAACAATATCTGAGTACAGACATAAGTTAAACAAGTTTGCCTTAAGAAGGCTAGCACAAACTGGGATACAGATCGAACGAGGCGCAGGCCTCCTGCCTGGGATCCTCCTAACTACTCCTGGTCGTCGTCAGCGGCCTGCACGTAGTAGTAGGCACCTCCAGTGTCGTAGGTGTCGTCGTCGACGGTGGCGTCTGGCTCCTGGACTCCAGCATCTGGTTGTGACAACCAGATAGAAAAGAAAAGGGGGAAAAGAGGGAGAGAAGCAACCGTGAGTACTCATCCAAAGTACTCGCAAGCAAGGAGCTACACTACATATGCATGGGTATATGTGTAAAGGGGCATATCAGTGGACTGAACTGCAGAATGCCAGAATAAAAGGGGGATAGCTAGTCCTGTCGAAGACTACGCTTCTGGTCATCTCCATCTTGCAGCATGTAGAAGAGAGTAGATTGAAGTCCTCCAAGTAGCATCGCATAGCATAATCCTACCCGGCGATCCCCTCCTCGTCGCCCTGTTAGAGAGCGATCACCGGGTTGTATCTGGCACTTGGAAGGGTGTATTTTATTCAGTATCCAGTTCTAGTTGTCATAAGGTCAAGGTACAACTCCGGGTCGTCCTTTTACCGAGGGACACGGCTATTCGAATAGATAAACTTCCCTGCAGGGGTGCACCACATAACCCAACACGCTCGATCCCATTTGGCCGGACACACTTTTCTGGGTCATGCCCGGCCTCGTAAGATCAACGCGTCGCAGCCCCACCTAAGCACAACAGAGAGGTCAGCACGCCGGTCTAACCCTATGCGCGCAGGGGTCTGGGCCCATCGCCCTATGCACACCTGCACGTTGCGTACGCGGCCGGAAGCAGACCTAGCCTAGTGGCGTTCCAGTCCAATCCGGCGCGCGCCACTCAGTCGCTGACGTCAAGAAGGCTTCGGCTGATACCACGACGCCGGGATACCCATAACTACTCCCGCGTAGATGGTTAGTGCGTATAGACCAAATGGCCAGACTCAGATCAAATACCAAGATCTCGTTAAGCGTGTTAAGTATCCGCGAACGCCGACCAGGGCCAGGCCCACCTCTCACCTAGGCGGTCTCAACCTGCCCTGTCGCTCCGCCACAAAGATCCACTTGCGGGTACTCCTACGAGCCGACCCGACTTTAGTCATCACATGTGTCATGTATGTAGTATATAAGTATATACCCGTGATCACCGCCCAGGTGATCACGGCCCGATAGTATAGCACAGCAGACGGACAAGAATGTAGGGCCACTGATGGAAATCTAGCATCCTATACTAAGCATGTAGGATTGCAGGTAAAGGTATCAACAGTAGTAGCAAGGATAGGCTATGCATCAGGATAGGATATCGAAAAGCAGTAACATGCTACACTACTCTAATGCAAGCAGTATAGAGAAGAATAGGCGATATCTGGTGATCAAGGGGGGGGGCTTGCCTGGTTGCTTTGGCAAGTAGGAGGGGTCGTCAACTCCGTAGTCGAACTGGACAGCAGCAGTGTCGGTCTCGTAGTCTACCGGAGAGAAGAGGGGGGAAGAAACAGTAAATACAATGCAAACATAAGCATGACGATGCGTGACATGACAATGAGCGGTGCTAGGTGTGCCCTAACGCGACAGTAGGTGGTACCGGCGAAGGGGGGGTGGGAACATCCGGGAGGTATTCCCGATGTTTCGCGTTTTCGGACAGACGGACCGGAGGGGGAAAGTTGCTAGTTCAATAGGTTAGGGGGTTGTGGTGGACGAACGGACTGCGTATTCGGATTCGTCTCGTCGTTCTGAGCAACTTTCATATAGAAAACATTTTCATCCGAGTTACGGTTTAAAAGATATGAATTTTCAAAGTTTATTTGAATTTCTGGAATTATTTAAATTAAGCAAAAATGAATTATGACGTCAGCATGAGGCAATGCTGACGTCAGCAGGTCAATAGGTCGGCTGACCAGTCAAACCAGACAGGTGGGTCCAGTGGGACCCACATGTCAGCCTCTGTTAGTCTAATATTAATTTAAACTAAACTAACAGTCTAATTAGAGGGGTG
Organism: Triticum aestivum; assembly: GCF_018294505.1. NCBI lineage: Eukaryota > Viridiplantae > Streptophyta > Magnoliopsida > Poales > Poaceae > Triticum > Triticum aestivum. The sequence goes on along the minus strand of NC_057808.1, from coordinate 285,568,160 downwards.
GGCCCCATATGTCAGTGAGTGATTAGTTAATCTAATTATTTTTATTTATAAAACAATTTTCTTTTTCTATCTTTTTTTTTAATTTTGCGGCGGGGCCCGCATGTCAGTGGCTGGGCCTGCCCAGTCAGCAGTTGACTGGGTCAACCCAGTCAACTGGGACCCACGGGGCCCACTGGCAGTGGCCCTGGGGTGGCCCCAGGCCGGCCACGTCGGCGGCCGGCGCCGGAGCAACTCCGGCGACCAAAACAGCGGCGGCCCCTCGCCGGAGTTGGCCGGAATCGCGCTACGGGGCCGGGGAGGAGCGGGGCTAGGCCCATTCGAAAGGGCTCGCAGCGCCGCATCCAGGGGTGGCCGGGGCTTCGCCGGACTTGGCCGGAATCGGCGCCGGCGAGCGGCGGAGGCGGCGGCGCGCACGGGTGCCCGACGGAAACGAGGCTACGGCGGGCTATCGAGCAAGCGGAGGGGCTGGGGGCATCTACGCGAGGTGGGGAGTGCAACGGGCTTGAGCCCGTGACCAACAGGTCACCGGAGACCCGCCGGCGACGAGCTCCGCGGCGCGGCGTTCGGGCGCGCGTGGGGAAGCCGCTAGGGGGCGCGCGAGAGAGAAAGGACAGGGGAAGAGGGGGAGAGGCTCACGGCGAGGCTGTAGGGGGACGGCAGCGTGCTCGGGGAGGCCCGAGGCGGCGAAACGGGGCGGCGATCGACGGCGGCCGTGCGGGGAAGACGAGCTCGGGGAGGCCGTTGCAGTGGCTCGGAGCTCCAACGGAGAGGTGGAGGTGGTGTAGTCGAGGGCGGCGACGGCGTACGACACGGCGAAGTGGCGATTGGGGCACGGTGGCCGCGGGAACGACGGTGAACGGCGGCGAGCACGCTCGGGCAGTGGGGATCGAAGGGGAGAGGGAGGTGGATCTGACGGGGGAGGCGCAGAGGCCGAGAGGGAGAGCGGGGGGGGGGAGTGGGAGAGGGGCCCGAGGAGGCGGGGGGGCTGGCGTCCTTATCCTCCCCGTCGCCGGCGAGGGGGTGCGGCGGGGACGGCCCCTGTTCCGACCCCGGTCGGGGGAACAGGGAAGGGGGCGAGGGGGAGTGGGAGATGGGCTAGGCCGGCTGGGCCGGGGGTCGGCCCAGTTGGGCCAGGGGTCCAGTGGGGGGGGGCCTTCTCTTTTTTTCTTTTTCTTTGTCTGTTCTGTTTTCTGTTTTCTTTTTATTTGTTTATTTTCTTTTCTATTTTATTTCATTTAAAAGTATTTAGGCATTTTATAAAAATGTGTTTTCTCCACAATAATTATCAGTGCAATTTCTGGCAGGGCCCGAACATTTTTGTTTAAATTTTTGAAAACTTTTATTTTCCACTTTTAAATTTAATTGAAGTTTGAATTAGGAGTTTGAAAAGGAATGTGATTCAAATGTGATCAAGCCCTGTTTAGCAACATGATTAGCTTAATCACAGGGAGTTACTGTAGCATGATTCTCGGGGTGTTACAATATTAGAACAATATATTCATTTCCCTAATCGAGATCATCCAGGCTCGTCTTATCCACCTCTGCTTTCAATTCAGTAAGAACCTGTTTGCACGGGCCAATTGGGAAAGTGCCTCCTCCTTCGCCAACACCATCTTAGCAAAGTCTGATTTAAAAAATCTGAGCTCATTCTCCACCTTCAACTTTTTATCCCGCATCTTCAAATATTCTTCAGCGTTGACAACAGTTTCTCTAAGCCTACGTCTGTTCTCTTCCTCATACATGCTCCAGAGCTTCGCTAGGCACATCTTCAAAGACTGTGGCCACTCTTGATCAACCCACTCCAAGTAAGAACACTTCCGTTCATCCTATAATATTTAAAACTAGATCAGTAACAATTATAGGGGAAATGGGTTTATAGCAACATAGAAAATCACCAATGCTTATTTTGAAAAACTGAAGAAACATGTTAATTATGACATATCTTCTCAAAAAGATCAATGTGCAAATGAATTAATTGCTACTGAGACAACAACCAAATTCTAGAACATCAGAAGCTATAATTAACTATAACAACTCTACAAGTTCTTACTCATGTACAATAAATAACAAATTGAACATTTTATGATGAAGGTAAATATAACTGCAACAGCATAGCGACAGTGTTTGGATGACAGCAAATTGATACTAACAGGTGTGTACATGCACAAATTTAGTAACATAGAACTAATAGCACTAAGGCCGTCCACTATGTATGCCAAAACTGGGGTAAAGACAACTGTTGCTACATCTCGCACCGGTGCTCTGCACTGATGAGCCGATGCAGCGGAAAAAAAATCAGGGACCTGGACTCCAGAGCACGTAGTTGCTCCGATGCCCAGTTCCTTCGTGCCATAAAGATTTAGTATTTTACTGCTTGGCTGCTCGGATGTGTGGACCAAAGTTGGCTGCACAAACTGCTGAAGCGGTGCCAAATAATTTTCTAATGGCACCGCTTGTGAGATGGCAACAATCTAAGATACTAGGTACAAACTGTGACACTATCTTAGGATGCGTTAGGTTGAAGGTGTGGTATGAATGGGTTGGGACCGTGACAGTGTCTAAATCACATCTAACAAATGATTTGTAATAACGAAAGAGGGTCTAACCTTCTCTGCACATGCCAGAAACTTCCTCCCACTATCCACAGATTCAAACGCAACTAGCTTCACGCATGGAGATTGATGGTGACAACAAGCAGATAGATCTTCATCCACCCCGCTCCATTCATTGCCACTGATGGTCCTAGGGAGCTACAAGATGAAGAAATGACTCAAATCGACCGCCAGGTAAAAATCCTTCATTCCAAGTCATAGCCCGAGAGAGAGAAGAGAGGCATACCCGGGTGGTGAAGGAGTCATCGCCGGAGGAGGAACCGCTGGAGAGGTCTTTGAAGAAGACCAAGGTAACCCCGGCGGTAGGATGCGAGACGGCGAGAGCGAGGAAGCGGCTATAGCTTAGGAAGGAAGGAAGGAGGAAACAGGGGAAATGTGACTTGTGGTCGGGGAGAAAAGGGGGTGGGGAAGGGGGAGGGGCGGGGGTAGATTGTCACAGCCCAAGAATTTGTTTGTAATAGTTGCATTTGAGAGCATCATGCATCATGTCTAAAATTTCTGAAAGTTGAATTGAGGTTTGTTGAAACCCTCAGAAACTAGTTCAAAAATAATCAACATTTAATTCTCATCAAATGAGTCCAAGGAAATGTTCCTGTTACTCTGTGAAAATATTGGTAAGAGGTAAAATTCAAACCAATATTTTTGGAATCACAGAAAGATTAATTTTGGGCCTTTGACTTAAATCAAGGACATATTTGAGTTTAATTTATTTCTGTTATATAAGAAATAAAGTTCAAATATTTTGTAAGTTGCCTGTGACCTTGGACTAGTTTCTGAGCTCACATAACAATTTACATAAAGTTCAAAAAAAAATGATTTGATGTTTTAAATCAAATCAAACAAATTACAGAAAATAGAAAATAGACAAGAAATGAAAGAGAGAGAGGAACCTCACCTGGGCTTACCTGGCAGCCCAGCAGAGGCCCAGCGCACTGGCCTCTGCCAGTCACCACCTACCTTCCGCCAGGAGGACAGCGCGCACGTGGCCGCCCCGCGCGAGCACGCGCCCCGCCACCTCCTGCTTCCCGCCGCTGCCCCGACGCGTCTGGACGATGCCACGCATCACCCCAGACCCTCTCGCCCACTCCCTTGTCCTCATCCCCTTCTCTCTCTCGCTCGACACCTCATGCCCGAGTGAGCTCGCCGACGCCGATCGCCGTACCCGTAGCTAGAGCCACCCCCTCGCCTCTCCGACGCGTCCCCGAGCTCCGCATCGTCGTCCTGTTTGTCCACGCCGAGCCAAGCAACCGGGGAAGCACCGCATCGCCGACCCTAACGTCTTCTTCAACCTCGGTGCCAGCGATCCCCGCCGCTTGATTCATCGCGTCCAAAGCTTCCCCGGCCCCTCCGTCTGCACCGGCCGACTCACCATGAGCCACTGACCTCCTCCCCTAACTCAGCATGCTCGCCCCCATGCCATAGCGCCGTTCCCCACGAGCATCGAAGCCGCCGACCGCCATTGCTGCTGCATGCATAGCCTTCGTGCTCCCCTGGCCTCACCGTGCTGCTCTTAGTGCTCCCCGTGTCTAGCAGGTGCTGCCCAGCCTCTCCATTTGCTCACTGATGCACCGTAGCGACGCGCCCATACACCACCGAACACCACCGCCGCCAAAGCTCGTCGCCGGCATGAGTTCCGGTGACCCCGCGACCTCCCACTTGGTCCTCTGGATGCGCGAGAGCAAGGGCTATCCCCTGGTGCCCTCAGCGCGCCAAGCTGACGCCTCTAGTGCAAGTCCGGCGTGCCCCCGCCGTGTCCTGTGGTCGCCGCCGGCTGGTCTCCGACGTGATGACGTGCACCGCCGTTAGGGACTAATTACCCAACTTAATTGCCCGCTGACCCACTTACACATGGCCCCACGCCCTAAATTAACCACAGTTAATTCTTGTTTAGTTTAATTTAATCACAGTGGCCCCACGCGTCAGCATTGACCAAGCTGACGTGGCCCTTGACCGGACCCACCTGTCCGCGACACAAATGACACTGGGTCACTGACCAGTGGGCCCCACTGGTCAGGTTTGACCTGGACCGTGTTTGTTGACCTGCTGAGGTCAGCATGACACAATGCTGACGCAGTAATAGGCTTTTCTGGATTTATTCATATTTAGGAAATTCCAGAAAATAGTTAAAACTTCTAAAAATCATAGAAAATAATCTATAACTCCAAATGAAATAAATCATATATGAAAAATGATCAGAAAAATCCAATCTATCCATCTGTACCATTCTCATGCATGTTTGAGCAACCTAAAGCTACTGTATGTGACAATTTGAATTAATGGCATTTGAAATGTCTTATGTGGAGTTTGAATTTGAACCTTGGGTTCAAACCAACTTCATTTATATTGTTGCTAGCTACATTAGCTTGATACGTCTCCAACGTATCTATAATTTTTGATTGCTCCATGCTATATTATCTTCTGTTTTGGACATTATTGGGCTTTATTATACACTTTTATATTATTTTCGGGACTAACCTATTAACCGGAGGCCCAATCCAGAATTGCTGTTTTTTGCCTATTTCAGAGTTTCGCAAAAAAAGAATATCAAACGGACTCCAAACGGAATGAAACCTTCGGGAACGTGATTTTCGGAACGAACATGATCCAGAGGACTTGGACCCTACATCAAGAAAGCTACCAGGAAGCCACGAGGTAGGGGGCGTGCCTACCCCCTAGGTGCGCCCTCCACCCTCGTGGGCCCCATGTTGCTCCACCGACGTACTCCTTCCTCCTATATATACCTACGTACCCCCAAACTACCAGATACGGAGCCAAAAACCTAATTCCACCGCCGCAACCTTCTGTACCCGTGAGATCCCATCTTGGGGCCTGTTCCGGAGCTCCGCCGGAGGGGGCATCGATCACGGAGGGCTTCTACATCAACACCATAGCCTCTCCGATGAAGTGTGAGTAGTTTACCTCAGACCTTCGGGTCCATAGTTATTAGCTAGATGGCTTCCTCTCTCTTTTTGGATCTCAATACAATGTTCTCCCCCTCTCTTGTGGAGATCTATTCGATGTAATCTTCTTTTGCGGTGTGTTTGTTGAGACCGATGAATTGTGGGTTTATGATCAAGTTTATCTATGAACAATATTTGAATCTTCTGAATTCTTTTATGTATGATTGGTTATCTTTGCAAGTCTCTTCGAATTATCAGTTTGGTTTGGCCTACTAGATTGATCTTTCTTGCAATGGGAGAAGTGCTTAGCTTTGGGTTCAATCTTGCGGTGTCCTTTCCCAGTGACAGTAGGGGCAGCAAGGCACGTATTGTATTGTTGCCATCGAGGATAACAAGATGGGGTTTATATCATATTGCATGAGTTTATCCCTCTACATCATGTCATCTTGCTTAAAGCGTTACTCTGTTCTTATGAACTTAATACTCTAGATGCATGCTGGATAGCGGTCGATGTGTGGAGTAATAGTAGTAGATGCAGGCAGGAGTCGGTCTACTTGTCTCGGACGTGATGCCTATATACATGATCATACCTAGATATTCTCATAACTATGCTCAATTCTGTCAATTGCTCAACAGTAATTTGTTCACCCACCGTAAATACTTATGCTCTTGAGAGAAGCCACTAGTGAAACCTATGGCCCCCGGGTCTATTTTCCATCATATTAATCTTCCAACACTTAGCTATTTCCGTTGCCTTTTATTTTTACTTTGCATCTTTATCACAAAAATACCAAAAATATTATCTTATCATATCTATCAGATCTCACTCTCGTAAGTGACCGTGTAGGGATTGACAACCCCTTATCGCGTTGGTTGCGAGGATTTATTTGTTTGTGTAGGTGCGAGGGACTCGTGTGTGGCCTCCTACTGGATTGATACCTTGGTTCTCAAAAACTGAGGGAAATACTTACGCTACTTTGCTGCATCACCCTTTCCTCTTCAATGGAAAACCAACACAGTGCTCAAGAGGTAGCAAGAAGGATTTCTGGCGCCGTTGCCGGGGATTCTACGCAAAAGTCAACATACCAAGTACCCATCACAAACCCTTATCTCCCGCATTACATTATTTGCCATTTGCCTCTTGTTTTCCTCTCCCCCACTTCACCCTTGCCGTTTTATTCGCCCTCTCTTTTTCGTTCGCCTCTTTTTCGCTTGCTTCTTGTTTGCTCGTGTGTTGGATTGCTTGTTTGTCACGATGGCTCAAGATAATACCAAATTATGTGACTTTACCGATACCAACAATAATGATTTCCTTAGCACTCCGATTGCTCCTCTTACCGATACTGAATCTTGTGAAATCAATGCTGCTTTGTTGAATCTTGTCATGAAAGATCAATTCGCCGGCCTTCCTAGTGAAGATGCCGCTACTCATCTAAATAGCTTCGTTGATTTGTGTGATATGCAAAAGAAGAAAGATGTTGACAATGATATTGTTAAATTGAAGCTATTTCCTTTTTCGCTTAGAGATCGTGCTAAAGCTTGGTTTTCGTCTTTGCCTAAAAATAGTATTGATTCTTGGAATAAGTGCAAAGATGCTTTTATCTCTAAGTATTTTCCTCCCGCTAAGATTATCTCTCTTAGAAACGATATTATGAATTTTAAGCAACTTGATCATGAACATGTTGCACAAGCTTGGGAGAGGATGAAATTAATGATACGTAATTGCCCTACGCATGGTTTGAATTTGTGGATGATTATACAAAATTTTATGCCGGATTGAATTTTGCTTCTAGAAATCTTTTAGATTCGGCCGCGGGAGGCACTTTTATGGAAATCACTTTAGGAGAAGCTACTAAACTCCTAGATAATATTATGGTTAATTATTCTCAATGGCACACTGAAAGATCTACTAATAAAAAAGTGCATGCGATAGAAGAAATTAATGTTTTGAGTGGAAAGATGGATGAACTTATGAAATTATTTGCTACTAAGAGTGTTTCTTCTGATCCTAATGATATGCCTTTGTCTACTTTGATTGAGAATAATAATGAATCTATGGATGTGAATTTTGTTGGTAGGAATAATTTTGGTAACAACGCGTATAGAGGAAACTTTAATCCTAGGCCTTATCCTAGTAATTCCTCTAATAATTATGGTAATTCCTACAACAATTCTTATGGAAATTTTAATAAGATGCCCTCTGAATTTGAGACTAGTGTTAAGGAATTTATGAATTCGCAAAAGAATTTCAATGCTTTGCTTGAAGAGAAATTGCTTAAAGTTGATGAATTGGCTAGGAACGTTGATAGAATTTCTCTTGATGTTGATTCTTTAAAACTTAGATCTATTCCTCCTAAGCATGATATCAATGAGTCTCTCAAAGCCATGAGAATTTCCATTGATGAGTGCAAAGAAAGAACCGCTAGGATGCGTGCTAAGAAAGATTGCTTTATAAAGCGTGTTCTTCTAATTTCTATGAAAATAAAGATGAAGATCTAAAAGTTATTGATGTGTCCCCTATTAAATCTTTGTTTTGCAATATGAATCTTGATAATGATGGGACTGAATATGATCCACCTTTACCTAGAAGGCGTTCCAAAAATTCGGAGTTTTTAGATCTTGATGCTAAAATTGATAAAAGTGGGATTGAAGAGATCAAAACATTAGATATTAATGAACCCACTATTTTGGATTTCAAGGAATTTAATTATGATAATTGCTCTTTGATAGATTGTATTTCCTTGTTGCAATCCGTGCTAAATTCTCCTCATGCTTATAGTCAAAATAAAGCCTTTACCAAACATATCGTTGATGCTTTGATGCAATCTTATGAAGAAAAACTTGAGTTGGAAGTTTCTATCCCTAGAAAACTTTATGATGAGTGGGAACCTACTATTAAAATTAAGATTAAAGATCATGAATGCTATGCTTTGTGTGATTTGGGTGCTAGTGTTTCCACGATTCCAAAAACTTTGTGTGATTTGCTAGGTTTCCGTGATTTTGATGATTGCTCTTTAAACTTGCACCTTGCGGATTCCACTATTAAGAAACCTATGGGAAGAATTAATGATGTTCTTATTGTTGCAAATAGGAACTATGTGCCCGTAGATTTTATCGTTCTTGACATAGATTGCAATCCTTCATGTCCTATTATTCTTGGTAGACCTTTCCTTAGAACGATTGGTGCAATTATTGATATGAAGGAAGGGAATATTAGATTCCAATTTCCATTAAAGAAAGGCATGGAACACTTCCCTAGGAAGAAAATAAAATTACCATATGAATCTATTATGAGAGCCACTTATGGATTGCCTACCAAAGATGGCAATACCTAGATCTATCCTTGCTTTTATGCCTAGCTAGGGGCGTTAAACGATAGCGCTTGTTGGGAGGCAACCCAATTTTATTTTTAGTTTTTTGCTTTTTGCTTCTGTTTAGGAATAAATATTTGTTCTAGCCTCTGGTTAGATGTGTTTTTATGTTTTAATTAGTGTTTGTGCCAAGTTAAACCTATAGGATCTTCTTGGATGATAGTTATTTGATCTTGCAGAAAATTCCAGAAACTTTCTGTTCACGAAAATAATTGTTAAAAATCACCAGAACGTGATAAAATATTGATTCCAATTGCTTCTGATCAATAAACAAATTGTCTAGGTCGTCCTATTTTGGCTGATTTTTTGGAGTTCCAGAAGTTTGCGTTAGTTACAGATTACTACAGACTGTTCTGTTTTTGACAGATTCTGTTTTTCGTGTGTTGTTTGCTTATTTTGATGAATCTATGGCTAGTAAAATAGTTTATAAACCATAGAGAAGTTGGAATACAGTAGGTTTAACACCAATATAAATAAAAATGAGTTCATTACAGTACCTTGAAGTGGTCTTTTGTTTTCTTTCGCTAACGGAGCTCACGAGATTTTCTGCTGAGTTTTGTGTTGTGAAGTTTTCAAGTTTTGGGTGAAAGATTTGATGGATTATGGAACAAGGAGTGGCAAGAGCCTAAGCTTGGGGATGCCCATGGCACCCCCAAGATAATCTAAGGACACCAAAAAGCCAAAGCTTGGGGATGCCCCGGAAGGCATCCCCTCTTTCGTCTACTTCCATCGGTAACTTTACTTGGAGCTATATTTTTATTCACCACATGATATGTGTTTTGCTTGGAGCGTCTTGTATGATTTGAGTCTTTGCTTTTTAGTTTACCACAATCATCTTTGCTGTACACACCTTTTGAGAGAGACACACATGATTCGGAAATTATTAGAATACTCTATGTGCTTCACTTATATCTTTTGAGTTATATAGTTTTTGCTCTAGTACTTCACTTATATCTTTTAGAGCACGGTGGTGGATTTGTTTTATAGAAACTATTGATCTCTCATGCTTCACTTAGATTATTTTGAGAGTCTTAAATAGCATGGTAATTTGCTTAAATAATCCTAATATGCTAGGTATTCAAGATTAGTAAAAACTTTCTTATGAGTGTGTTGAATACTAAGAGAAGTTTGATGCTTGATGATTGTTTTGAGACATGGAGGTAGTGATATTAAAGTTGTGCTAGTTGAGTAGTTGTGAATTTGAGAAATACTTGTGTTGAAGTTTGCAAGTCCCGTAGCATGCACGTATGGTAAACGTTATGTAACAAATTTGAAACATGAGGTGTTCTTTGATTGTCCTCCTTATGAGTGGCGGTCGGGGACGAGCGATGGTCTTTTCCTACCAATCTATCCCCCTAGGAGCATGCGCGTAGTGCTTGGTTTTTGATGACTTGTAGATTTTTGCAATAAGTATGTGAGTTCTTTATGACTAATGTTGAGTCCATGGATTATACGCACTCTCACCTTTCCATCATTGCTAGCCTCTTCGGTACCGTGCATTGCCCTTTCTCACATTGAGAGTTGGTGCAAACTTCGCCGGTGCATCCAAACCCCGTGATATGATACGCTCTTTCACACATAAACCTCCTTATATCTTCCTCAAAACAGCCACCATACCTACCTATTATGGCATTTCCATAGCCATTCCGAGATATATTGCCATGCAACTTTCCACCGTTCCGTTTATCATGACACGTTCATCATTGTCATATTGCTTTGCATGATCATGTAGTTGACATAGTATTTGTGGCAAAGCCACCGTTCATAATTCTTTCATACATGTCACTCTTGGTTCATTGCATATCCCGGTACACCGCCGGAGGCATTCATATAGAGTCATACTTTGTTCTAGTATCGAGTTGTAATCATTGAGTTGTAAATAAATAGAAGTGTGATGATCATCATTTTCTAGAGCATTGTCCCAAGTGAGGAATAAAAAAAGAGAGAAAGGCCATAAAAAAGAGAAGGCCCAAAAAAATGAGAGAAAAAGAGAGAAGGGACAATGTTACTATCCTTTTACCACACTTGTGCTTCAAAGTAGCACCATAATCTTCATGATAGAGAGTCTCTTGTTTTGTCACTTTCATATACTAGTGGGAATTTTTCATTATAGAACTTGGCTTGTATATTCCAACAATGGGCCTCCTCAAGTGCCCTAGGTCTTCGTGAGCAAGCAAGTTGGATGCACACCCACTTAGTTTCTTTTGTTGAGCTTTCATATATTTATAGCTCTAGTGCATCCGTTGCATGGCAATCCCTACTCCTTGCATTAACATCAATCGATGGGCATCTCCATAGCTCATTGATTAGCCTCGTTGATGTGAGACTTTCTCCTTTTTTGTCTTCTCCACATAACCCCCATCATCATATTCTATTCCACCCATAGTGCTATATCCATGGCTCACGCTCATGTATTGCGTGAAGGTTGAAAAAGTTTGAGATTACTAAAGTATGAAACAATTGCTTGGCTTGTCATCGGGGTTGTGCATGATGAGAGCATTCTTGTGTGACGAAAATGGAGCATGACTAAACTATATGATTTTGTAGGGATGAACTTTCTTTGGCCATGTTATTTTGAGAGGACATAATTGCTTAGTTAGTATGCTTGAAGTATTATTATTTTTATGTCAATATTGAACTTTTATCTTGAATCTTTCGGATCTGAATATTCATACCACAATTAAGAAGAATTACATTGAAATTATGCCAAGTAGCATTCCACATCAAAAATTCTGTTTTTATCATTTACCTACTCGAGGACGAGCAGGAATTAAGCTTGGGGATGCTTGATACGTCTCCAACGTATCTATAATTTTTGATTGCTCCATGCTATATTATCTTCTGTTTTGGACATTATTGGGCTTTATTATACACTTTTATATTATTTTTGGGACTAACCTATTAACCGGAGGCCCAGCCCAGAATTGCTGTTTTTTGCCTATTTCAGAGTTTCGCAGAAAAAGAATATCAAACGGAGTCCAAACGGAATGAAACCTTCGGGAACGTGATTTTCGGAACGAACATGATCCAGAGGACTTGGACCCTACGTCAAGAAAGCTACCAGGAAGCCACGAGGTAGGGGGCGCGCCTACCCCCCTGGGCGCGCCCTCCACCCTCGTGGGCCCCATGTTGCTCCACCGACGTACTCCTTCCTCCTATATATACCTACGTACCCCCAAACTACCAGATACGGAGCCAAAAACCTAATTCCACCGCCGCAACCTTCTGTACCCGTGAGATCCCATCTTGGGGCCTATTCCGGAGCTCCGCCAGAGGGGGCATCGATCACGGAGGGCTTCTACATCAACACCATAGCCTCTCCGATGATGTGTGAGTAGTTTACCTCAGACCTTCGGGTCCATAGTTATTAGCTAGATGGCTTCCTCTCTCTTTTTGGATCTCAATACAATGTTCTCCCCCTCTCTCGTGGAGATCTATTCGATGTAATCTTCTTTTGCGGTGTGTTTGTTGAGACCGATGAATTGTGGGTTTATGATCAAGTTTATCTAGGAACAATATTTGAATCTTCTGAATTCTTTTATGTATGATTGGTTATCTTTGCAAGTCTCTTCGAATTATCAGTTTGGTTTGGCCTACTAGATTGATCTTTCTTGCAATGGGAGAAGTGCTTAGCTTTGGGTTCAATCTTGCGGTGTCCTTTCCCAGTGACAGTAGGGGCAGCAAGGCACGTATTGTATTGTTGCCATCGAGGATAACAAGATGGGGTTTATATCATATTGCATGAGTTTATCCCTCTACATCATGTCATCTTGCTTAAAGCGTTACTCTGTTCTTATGAACTTAATACTCTAGATGCATGCTGGATAGCGGTCGATGTGTGGAGTAATAGTAGTAGATGCAGGCAGGAGTCGGTCTACTTGTCTCGGACGTGATGCCTATATACATGATCATACCTAGATATTCTCATAACTATGCTCAATTCTGTCAATTGCTCAACAGTAATTTGTTCACCCACCGTAAAATACTTATGCTCTTGAGAGAAGCCACTAGTGAAACCTATGGCCCCCGGGTCTATTTTCCATCATATTAATCTTCCAACACTTAGCTATTTCCGTTGCCTTTTATTTTGTTTTGCATCTTTATCACAAAAATACCAAAAATATTATCTTATCATATCTTTCAGATCTCACTCTCGTAAGTGACCGTGTAGGGATTGACAACCCCTTATCGCGTTGGTTGCGAGGATTTATTTGTTTGTGTAGGTGCGAGGGACTCGTACGTGGCCTCCTACTGGATTGATACCTTGGTTCTCAAAAACTGAGGGAAATACTTATGCTACTTTGCTGCATCACCCTTTCCTCTTAAATGGAAAACCAACGCAGTGCTCAAGAGGTAGCATAGCTCAAGTCACAGCATATCGCCATGTCACATTCATGCATCGTATTGTTGCATTGCATTGATTGTGTTCCTTCTCTATTTGCCGGTGTTGTTCCCTCTCAGTGGACGTTGTTTCAACGTTGTGATCGATGACACCGATGAAGAGCTATACTATCTTGAGAAGTGCCAGACAAGCAAAACCCCCTTGTTCATTCCGATACAATCCCACTCTCTCGCTCCTGCTCTCTTTTACTGCATTAGGACAACAACGTTTCAACTGTTACATGCTGCGGTAGTTGAACCCCTTTCCTCTGCATGACCTGTCATTGCCACAGTAAATAGATGAAACCCACTAGCATGAGGAGGAGTTGTTTGAGCCCTGATGTGCCTACTCATTCATGCTTGTTGTCATGCCTGCTACTGCTTAGAGTTGAGTCAGGTCTGATTCATCGGGAATGAACTGGAATGTGGTGAACATGTCCTACTATTGAGAGCTAAGTGTGTGAACACGATTTGGTAAAGGTAGCGGTGAGAGGCCATGTAGGAGTACATGGTGGGTTGTCTCATTGAAACCGTCCTGATGAACTGAGTTCTGTGTTTGTGATCCATGAACAGCTACTACCACACATTGGGCTCCAGGCTCTCCAAGCTCTCTCGACTTGTTAATCAACCTGATCTCTATCCAGGAGTTGCAACTAGTTTCTGGTGTTTGTAGGTAGTGTTAGTAGTCTACCAAGTGGCACCCGGTACAGGTGGGCTTGGGACAGACTAGGCACCGTGGCCGGGTATACCAAGCGTCGCCCGTTTGGTGTGCTTGGAACCCTGTACACATCGTTTGGGGACGTGAGCGACACCCCGGCCGGATCTCCTTGCGGATGGAACCCGAATAGGCGATAAACCTGGACTAGAGACTTGTGTGGTTAGTCAGGTCATGGCCGACTCCCTCGCCAGGCTTCCGCTTGAAGGTTGCCGAGATACACGACGTGTACATGGTGGTAAGTGGCGAGAGCGTGTGTGAAGAAGTACACCCCTGTAGGGTTATAAATGATCTATTCGAATAGCCGTGTCCGCGGTAAAGGACTTCTGGGTTGCCTGTACAGTTCATAGAAAAGTGAAAGTCTGTACTCTAAAATGCGCAAGATAAGCGTGAGTGCTATGGATGGCATTCTCGTAGGGAGACGGGAGCGGATCCATAGTGGTGTATTGATATGGTGAATATGTGGACTCGTGTGCGCCACCTCAAAAGAGTTACTTGCAGTCGTAGTTCAGGTTAGCCACTGAGTCAAAGCTGGCTTGCTGCAGTTAAACTCCACCACCCCCTTTTTTGATACTGATGCATATGTAGCTAGATTTGATGTAAGTCTTGCTGGGTACATTTGTACTCACGTTTGCTTAATTTATGTTTTTGTAGAGAGACTTCAGTCTCACTAGTAGTTCCGCGTGGACTTCGACGTTTAGCTTGTTACCTCAGCTACGATCTTGTGCCCTCGGCGGGATCTTGTAGATAGTCAGGCTTCTCAGCCTTTTTCATTTGTAGTTGTCTGTACTCACACAAGTTAAGCTTCCGCATGTGCTTGTTGTTTGTTTGCTGTGTATGTGGGGTCATGAGACCCATGTTTGTTATACTTGGCTCCTCGGAGCCTAATGAATAAATAATTTGAGTTGTAGAGTTTTGTTGTGATGCCATGTTGTATTTGCACATATCGAGCATATTGTGTGTATGATTTGAAGTGCTTGGTATGTGTGGGATCCGACAACCTAGTTGTCTATCCTTGGTAGCCTCTCTTATGGGGAAATGTAGTCTAGTGCTTCCACTGAGCCATGGTAGTCTGCTACAACCCGGTTTACCGGAGTCCTGTTAGCCCAGTTGCTACTGCTCCGGAACACTTAGACTGGCCGACATGTGTCCTTCTTCGATCCTGTGTCTGTCCCTTCGGGGAAATGTCACGCTGTGTCTTCCGTAGTCCTGTTAGCCTGCTACAGCCCAGAATCCCGGAGTCCTGTTAGCCCAGTTGCTACAGCCCGAATTCACTCGCTGATGACCGACACGTTCGTTGTTGGGTCATGTATGCCTGTCCCTGTAAGTTAGTGCCACTTTGGGTTCACGACTAGTCATGTCGGCCTAGGTTCTCTATCATATGGATGCTAGCGACACCATCATATACGTGAGCCAAAAGGCGCAAACGGTCCCGGGCCAGGTAAGGTGGCACCCATGGGAATACCGTGCTTGAGGCCGCAAAGCGATATGATGTGTTACATGCTAGATCGATGTGGCTTAGGATCGGGGTCCTGACAGTTTTGGTATCAGAGCCTGACTGCCTGTAGGATTACCAAGCCAAACTGGTCGAAGTTGAGTCTAGAAATGCTTTAGTTATATAAGGGAATTGATTGTGGAAGGGAACGTGAGGCTCTTTTTACTCCTTATACCTTATGTCCTTCTGATCTGAGTCATCCTATCTTTCCTACGGGGTTAAGAACTAGGCTTCTCATCTTTCTATCAGGTTCACGTGTTACTAATCCATAGACTCATAGGATTGATGGATTCAAGCCCCAGTTCAGTTCCTACTACTTATGTGTGTTGACAGTTGATCTCAGAACCTTGATATTGTGATGTTAAGTGGTTATGCCACCATTTTGCAGGATGTCTCAACTCTTTTTGAGCATTTACAGCCGTTATGCTGTCCGAGTCATCCCAGGTTTCTAAACAATCTGATGCATTTGTAAATCCCTTCTTCCCGATCTCGATGTTCCTTTGGGCCAGATTAAGCACACTAATCTGTCTGTTGAGGTACTCCGTTGCATTGACATGTATGTTGGAGTTAGTATTATGACCCTAGGTGCCTTCGAGAACCACTCAGTAATTTAGCAATGCTTTGTATCCCCAGTGTGATGATTCTGGCCATTATTATCGAAAGCATCCCGTGATGCCATTTAGTTAGTAGGCATTCTATTTCTGGGTTCTTGAGCCCAAGATTCACTCTACTTACCTCGTGTTGATAGTGTTTGCTCGTTCCTTTAGGATATTAGTAACCTTTGTGATAGTCTTGAGGTCCGTGGTATATCCTTTTTTCCAAATACCATGAACCATCCTGGCAAAGCTCATCCTGAACCAAAAGATCACAATAAGAGTGCTCTTAAAGAGTTCTCCATATTCCATAGTTATGGCTCTGCCAATCCTTCCTTTTCTGCATGGGTTATCCGGAAGAAACATGTTCGACATTGTTCGACATACTAATCTATGCATCCACAACTCAAAAGTTATATGTTCCTTGAGTTATCCCTCTTTAGTTGTTTTCTGACCTTCGTCTACCAATTGATGGTCAAGAGTATGTGTGCATTCATGTTCATCAGTGTCTCTTATTCCTATGGTTCGTCAAGCCATTCTATTCCGGAATGACTAGGAGAAACAAACTCCAGTACCTTATCCATATTTAGGATTGGGTCAAAGCAGTTGTATTCCACAGATCAAAATGCCAATCCAACTTTTGTTCTGTTCTACCTTGGAGTATCACCATCTTTATATCAAGAATATCATGGGAATTGCACACCATCCTATGAACTCTTGATACAGTGATACTTCTCGCCATCATTATTCATTCCTCGATCCCCGTGTTGTTGAACCGGAATGCCGACAAGTGAACTATGATGTGTGAAATCAATACTCCTAGCAACCGTGTTGCTTGGTAGTTTATGGACAACAATCTCATTCTTAGCGTGTTAGTTATTGAATTGTCATTCTAAGATTGATCGTGCTACTAGTCCATATTTCTTGGTGCACTCTTCGATCAGTGAGTTAGGATCGTGTCAATCCCTTGCTTATTTGATCATATCATCTTGCCTAGAAAAGCAAGATTTTCTCGAGCTTCGTAACATACCAGTGGTTCGTGATTTTCCGAATATCTTCTCGGAAGTATCACCAGGTTGTTCCCTGACCATTATGTTGAGCTCGTGATCAAGTTGGTTTCTTGTAAACCACCCCTTCTCCAAGAATCCATGTTGGATATCCCTAAGCTAGTTGGTTAAGCTAACAACAACTTGGGGGGTTGGAAGATAAAGCTTTATCTGACTTAGTTCATTCCGAAGGGATATTTTTGTGTGTGTACTGAAGAAAGATGATATCTTCATCGATTGGTCCTCCTGATCAGCTGTCGGATCTATTGTCTTGACAAAACTTTGATTTGAGTATGGGCTATTGTCAAATCAAATCAGAACCAATGATGTTCATAATGTTGTCTTACTTGTGGTAGATTCCTCGAGCATACACCATTATATCTTTTGGGTCTGGCCAATGCTATCACTTTGTTCACATAGTTGTGGAATTCCATCTTCATGGAAATTTGGATGACCTGTTGTTGAGCCCATCGGCAATATTTTCATCTTGTCCATGATTCATGTGGAACATTAAGCTAGTGTTGGAAACTTTGAAAGCATTTCTTCATGCTAGCTCATGAAGCATATGTTTGGATGAAAGAAGTGACTTCCTCCAATTCATGTGCAGTTGTTGCAAGTTGCCGCCGTGAATTAGAGAAAGCTTGTTTTTTTGCTTCCTCTGGAATCATCCCAAGTCAATTATGCATGTGTGAATGTATCCTATGGTTTGGTAGATTAATTACCTCCACTCCATATGTATTCCCTAGCACACCAAGCCACTAATTGATTTGTTCAAGGAAGAGAAGTCTATGCTTGGGATCTAATCCATGGACTTGTGTAAAGACTTTGATACCCTTGATGATGGTTCCCAACCAGAACTCGGTAGTGTTTATTATAAGACTACTGCGTGGTCATGCTTGTCTGGGACAGTGTGTTTACATGTGTGTAGCAGAATCAACTCATGTTTTGGAGCTTGCTACCGTAGTTCATTTCCCGAGAATCTCGCAACATTATCTCGTCAATTTGTGTTGCAACTTTTCTTTTCAGACATGTTGAGTCTGAAGTATCCTGTTACTAACCAGATTTGAATCTCAGGCAGATATGATGGTTGGAACATTCCCAACATTTGCATTTTGTTCCCAGCTTACACTGCCATTGTGCCATTTTCCATGGGCTGCCCTTCACAACAATTGTTATCCAGGATCATCTTCAAAAGTGGACTTATCATGGATCCCATCCATTTCCGATGATAAGCAAAAATCATCCATTACGTTGTCTTCAACAAGGTAGTCTACATCATCCATTCTCGTTCGAGTATGTCATTCTTTTGAACTCCTTCAAACAATCAATCGTGAATTGCCTTAGCCTGGCATGAAGAGTTTCAATGATCTAGAAATCAAAAGTAATTCCTTTGGCCACTTAAGGGAATAATTCTCCGAGTCACCTCTCCCAAGGTGCCCCGTTACGGAATCATGGCAATTATTTCCTCGCTAACTTGAACACTCGTCAAATTCTTTCTTTTGTCCTTCCCGATGTGTGTTTTGCCTCTCAGCTCAAGAGATGTTTCTACGTCTCATTCCATGAGTTGATCGACAGTTGCTCGATCTTCGAGAAGATTGATTTTTCTAGAGTTTCCCTTTCTCCTCCGTATCGTGTTGGAGGGAGTTCTCAGAGCAAGATGTCAGGACAAAGATGATGATCAAATCAACGTTCTTATGAAGTGCAACCTGGATCGTGAAGATTCTGTTAGCTTGTGTCCCCTCTGTCTTCTTACCTCATGTCTTGAATCTCGGGACGAGATTCTTGTTTAGTGGGGGTGAGTTGTCACAGCCCTAGAATTTGTTTGTAATAGTTGCATTTGAGAGCATCATGCATCATGTCTAAAATTTCTGAAAGTTGAATTGAGGTTTGTTGAAACCCTCAGAAACCAGTTCAAAAACAATCAACATTTAATTCTCATCAAATGAGTCCAAGGAAATGTTCCTGTTACTCTGTGAAAATATTGGTAAGAGGTAAAATTCAAACCAATATTTTTGGAATCACAGAAATATTTAGTTTGGGCCTTTGACTTAAATTAATGACATATTTGAGTTGAATTTATTTCTGTTATATAAGAAATAAAGTTCAAATATTTTGTAAGTTTCCTGTTTCCTTGGACTAGTTTCTGAGCTCACATAACAATTTACATAAAGTTCAAAAAAATGATTTGATGTTTTAAATCAAATCAAACAAATTACAGAAAATAGAAAACAGACAAGAAATGAAAGAGAGAGAGAGGAACCTCACCTGGTCTTACCTGGCGGCCCAGCAGAGGCCCAGCCCACTGGCCTCTACCAGTCACCACCTACCTTCCGCCAGGAGGACAGTGCGCGCGTGGCTGCCCCACGCGAGCACGCGCCCCGCCACCTCCTGCTTCCCGCCGCTGCCCCGACGTGTCTGGACGACGCCACACATCACCTCAGACCCTCTCGCCCACTCCCTTGTCCTCATCCCCTCCTCTCTCTCGCTCGACACCTCATGCCCGAGTGAGCTCGCCGACACCGATCCCCGTACCCGTAGCCAAGGCCACCCCTCGCCTCTCCGACGCGTCCCCGAGCTCCGCACCGTCGTCCTCTTCGTCCACGCCGAGCCAAGCAACCGGGGAAGCACCGCATCGCCATCCCTGACGTCTTCTTCAACCTCGGTGCCGGCGATCCCCGCCACTTGATTCGTCGCGTCCAGAGCTTCCCCGGCCCCGCCGTCTGCACCGGCCGACTCACCGTGATCCACTGACCTCCTCCCCTGACTCAGCATGATCGCCCCCATGCCATAGCGCCGTTCCCCACGAGCACCGAAGCCGCCGTCCGCCATTGCTGCTGCACGCATAGCCTTCGTGCTCCCCTGGCCTCACCATGCTGCTCTTAGTGCTCCCCGTGTCTAGCAGGTGCTGCCCAGCCTCTCCATTTGCTCACTGATGCACCGTAGCGATGCGCCCGTACACCACCGAACACCACCGCCGCCAAAGCTCGTCGCCGGCATGAGTTCCGGTGACCCCGCGACCTCCCACTTGGTCCTCTGGATGCGTGAGAGCAAGGGCTATCCACTGATGCCCTCAGCGCGCCAAGTTGACGCCTCTAGTGCAAGTCCGACGTGCCCCCGCCGTGTCCTGTGGTCGCCGCCGGCTGGTCTCCGACGTGATGATGTGGCACCGTCGTTAGGGATTAATTACCCAGCTTAATTGCCCGCTGACCCACTTACACATGGGCCCCGCGCCCTAAATTAACCATAGTTAATTCCTGTTTAGTTTAATTTAATCATAGTGGCCCCACGCATCAGCATTGACCAAGCTGACGTGGCCCTTGACCGGACCCACCTCTCCGCGACACAAATGACACTGGGTCACTGACCAGTGGGCCCCACCGGTCAGGTTTGACCTGGACCGTGTCTGTTGACCTGCTGAGGTCAGCATGACGCAATGCTGACGCAGTAATAGGCTTTTCGGGATTTATTCTTATTTAGGAAATTCCAGAAAATAGTTAAAACTTCTAAAAATCATAGAAAATAATCTATAACTCCAAATGAAATAAATCATATATGAAAAATGATCAGAAAAATCCAATCTATCCATCTGTACCATTCTCATGCATGTTTGAGCAACCTAAAGCTACTGTATGTGACAATTTGAATTAATGGCATTTGAAATGTCTTATGTGGAGTTTGAATTTGAACCTTGGGTTCAAACCAACTTCATTTATATTGTTGCTAGCTACATTAGCTCAAGTCACAGCATATCGCCATGTCACATTCATGCATCATATTGTTGCATTGCATTGATTGTGTTCCTTCTCTATTTGTCGGTGTTGTTCCCTCTGAGTGGACATTGTTTCGACGCTGTGATCGATGACACCGATGAAGAGCTATACTATCTTCAGAAGTGCCAGGCAAGCAAAACCCCCTTGTTCATTCCGATACAATCCCACTCTCTCACTCCTGCTCTCTTTTACTGCATTAGGACAACAACATTTCAACTGTTACATGCTGCGGTAGTTGAACCCCTTTCCTCTTTATGACCTGTCATTGCCACAGTAAATAGATGAAACCCACTAGCATGAGCAGGAGTTGTTTGAGCCCTGATGTGCCTACTCATTCATGCTTGGTGTCATGCCTGCTACTTCTTAGAGTTGAGTCAGGTCTGATTCATCGGGAATGAATTGGAATGTGGTGAACATGTCCTACTATTGAGAGCTAAGTGTGTGAACACGATTTGGTAAAGGTAGCGGTGAGAGGCCATGTAGGAGTACATGGTGGGTTGTCTCATTGAAACCGTCCTCAGGAACTGAGTTCTGTGTTTGTGATCCATGAACAGCTACTACCACACATTGAGCTCCGGGCTCTCCAAGCTCTCTCGACTTATTAATCAACCTGATCTCTGTCCAGGAGTTGCAACTAGTTTCTGGTGTTTGTAGGTAGTGTTAGTAGTCTACCAAGTGGCACCCGGTACAGGTGGGCTTGGGACAGACTAGGCACCGTGGCCGGGTATACCAAGCGCCGCGTGTTTGGTGGGCTTGGAACCCTGTACACATCGTTTGGGGCCGTGAGCGACACCCCGGCCGGATCTCCTTGCGGATGGAACCCAAATAGGCGATAAACCTGGACTAGAGACTTGTGTGGTTAGTCAGGTCGTGGCCGACTCCCTCACCAGGCTTCCGCTTGAAGGTTTCCGAGATACACGACGTGTACATGGTGGTAAGTGGCGAGAGCGTGTGTGAAGAAGTACACCCCTACAGGGTTATAAATGATCTATTCGAATAGCCGTGTCCGCGGTAAAGGACTTCTGGGTTGCCTGTATAGTTCATAGACAAGTGAAAGTGGATACTCTAAAATGCGCAAGATAAGCGTGAGTGCTATGGATGGCGTTCTCGTAGGGAGACGGGAGCGGATCCATAGTGGTGTATTGATATGGTGAATATGTGGACTCGTGTGCGCCACCTCAAAAGAGTTACTTGCAGTCGTAGTTCAGGTTAGCCACTGAGTCAAAGCTGGCTTGCTGCAGTGAAACTCCACCACCCCCTTTTTTGATACTGATGCATATGTAGCTAGATCTGATGTAAGTCTTGCTGGGTACATTTGTACTCACGTTTGCTTAATTATGTTTTTGCAGACAGACTTCAGTCTCACTAATAGTTCCGCGTGGACTTCGACGTTTAGCTTGTTACCTCAGCTACGATCTTGTGCCCTCGGCGGGATCTTGTAGATAGTCAGGCTTCTCAGCCTTTTTCATTTGTAGTTGTGTGTACTCAGACAAGTTAAGCTTCCGCATGTGCTTGTTGCTTGTATGCTGTGTATGTGGGGTCATGAGACCCATGTTTGTTATACTTGGCTCCTCGGAGCCTAATGAATAAATACTTTGAGTTGTAGAGTTTTGTTGTGATGCCATGTTGTATTTGCACATATCGAGCATACTGTGTGTATGATTTGAAATGCTTGGTATGTGTGGGATCCGACAACCTAGTTTTCTATCCTTGGTAGCCTCTCTTATGGGGAAATGTAGTCTAGTGCTTCCACTGAGCCATGGTAGTCTGCTACAGCCCGGAATCCCGGAGTCTTGCTAGCCCAGTTGCTACAGCCCGAATTCACTCGCTGATGACCGACACGTTCGTTGTTGGGTCATGTATGTCTGTCCCTGTAAGTTAGTGCCACTTTGGGTTCACGACTAGTCATGTCGGCCCGGGTTCTCTGCCATATGGATGCTTGAGACACTATCATATATGCGAGCCAAAAGGCGCAAATGGTCCCGGGCCAGGTAAGGTGGCACCCGTGGGAATACCGTGCATGAGGCCGCAAAGCGATATGATGTATTACATGCTAGATCGATGTGGCTTAGGATCGGGGTCCTGACATAGATATTTTGGCGGTAGGCCAAAATTTTGGAAGTGTGGAGGGAAACATTGCGCGCGGTGCCGCCAGACCATTCACTTTGAACGATTGTGTGCATCGCAAACGATTCTTCTACTTTACGCGCATGGGATGAGTTTGATAATTCAAATTTTGGTGGAAATTTCCCCGGGTACGTCATTGCGTAATTTAACATCACTTGCTAATTTGGGCACACAAAAGAGCGTACAGCAGACAGACCACACCTACTGAATCGAGCAATTTTAGTAATTAAACAGAGCCAGTTGACCTAAACATTGCTCTAACAAAAGATCATCATTGAAAACAAAGCCTAAGTACGCATAATTTTAACAAATCCGCAGCCGCGCCGACCTATGCATCACCGGTGTGAGATGAGACGTCGATGACTTGTCCTGACGACATGCCGCCGTTGGTGTTGTTGGAAATATGCCCTAGAGGCAATAATAAATTGGTTATTATTATATTTCCTTGTTCACGATAATCGTTTATTATCCATGCTAGAATTGTATTGATAGGAAACTCAGATACATGTGTGGATACATAGACAACACCATGTCCCTAGTAAGCCTCTAGTTGACTAGCTCGTTGATCAATAGATGGTTACAGTTTCCTAACCATGGACATTGGATGTCGTTGATAACGGGATCACATCATTAGGAGAATGATGTGATGGACAAGACCCAATCCTAAGCCTAGCACAAGATCGTGTAGTTCGTTTGCTAAGAGCTTTTCTAATGTCAAGTATCAGTTCCTTAGACCATGAGATTGTGCAACTCCCGGATACCGTAGGAATGCTTTGGGTGTACCAAACGTCACAACGTAACTGGGTGACTATAAAGGTGCACTACAGGTATCTCCGAAAGTGTCTGTTGGGTTGGCACGAATCGAGACTGGGATTTGTCACTCCGTGTAAACGGAGAGGTATCTCTGGGCCCACTCGGTAGGACATCATCATAATGTGCACAATGTGACCAAGGAGTTGATCACGGGATGATGTGAGTTACGGAACGAGTAAAGAGACTTGCCGGTAACGAGATTGAACAAGGTATCGGGATACCGACGATCGAATCTCGGGCAAGTACCATACCGATTGACAAAGGGAATTGGGTACGGGATTGATTGAATCCTCGACATCGTGGTTCATCCGATGAGATCATCGAGGAGCATGTGGGAGCCAACATGGGTATCCAGATCCCGCTGTTGGTTATTGACCGGAGAGTCGTCTCGGTCATGCCAGCATGTCTCCCGAACCCGTAGGGTCTACACACTTAAGGTTCGGTGACGCTAGGGTTATAGAGATATTAGTATGCGGTAACCCGAAAGTTGTTCGGAGTCCTGGATGAGATCCCGGACGTCACGAGGAGTTCCGGAATGGTCCGGAGGTAAAGATTTATATATGGGAAGTCTTATTTTGGTCGCCGGAAAAGTTTCGCACTTTATCGGTATTGTACCGGGAGTGCCGAAAGGGGTCCGGGGGTCCACCAAGGGGGTCCACCAGCCCCGGGGGGCCACATGGGCTGTAGGGGGTGAGCCTTGGCCTATATGGGCCAAGGGCACTAGCCCCAAAAGGCCCATGCGCCAAGAGATAAGAAAAAAGGGAGAGTCCTAAAAGGGGAAGGCACCTCCGAGGTGCCTTGGGGGGGAAGGACTCCTCCCTGGCCGCACCCTTCCTTGGAGGAAGGGCCAAGGCTGCGCCCCCCCTCTCCCTTGGCCCTATATATAGTGGGGGGGAGGGAGGGCAGCAATATCTAAGCCCTGGCGCCTCCCTCTCCCTCCCGTGACACATCTCCCTCCTCCCGCAGCGCTTGGCGAAGCCCTGTTGGAATCCCGCTACTTCCACCACCATGCCGTCGTGCTGCTGGATCTCCATCAACCTCTCCTCCCCCCTTGCTGGATCAAGAAGGAGGAGACGTCGCTGCTCCGTACGTGTGTTGAACGCGGAGGTGCCGTCCGTTCGGCGCTAGGATCATCGGTGATTTGGATCACGACGAGTACGACTCCATCAGCCCCGTTCTCTTGAACGCTTCCGCTCGCGATCTACAAGGGTATGTAGATGCACTCCTTCCCTCTCGTTGCTAGTAAACTCCATAGATTGATCTTGGTGATGCGTAGAAAATTTTGAATTTCTGCTACGTTACCCAACAGGCGCTCCTCGATCTCCGCCGCCTCCTGCATCTCTAGCTCCCGCTCGGCGACCTCATGAGGAAGCAGGTGCTCCATGGCCACCGCCGCCATTTCGGACGTGGGTTGCGTGCTGGAGTCTGAGGTTGCCTGGAATATCTTGGCGTGTGCATCCTCGATCTTGGCATGGATGGCCTCGACCTGGGCCAGGGCGACATTAGCGGCACGGACGGTAGCTCGAGCACTCTCGCCGTTTGGAGCCGCCGTCGTAGCAGCAGCTGTAGCCGTCTCGGCTGCTGCAACTGCCCTGTCGGCTGCCGCAGATGCCCTCTCGGCGGAAGCGGCCGCGCTCAATGCGGATGCGGCGGCACTCTCGGCTTAGGCGGCGGCGCTCGGGGGGGGGGGGGGACGCCGCCACCGTACGGGCCTTCACGAAGCATTTGCACGGTGTCATCTTTGCAAGAAGGGGGTGCAGGAAACGGGATCGGGATTCCTGGATTTGGGGGCTGCCGGCACTGGAGCAGACGAGCCGACGAAGCTTAAGGAGGGGGACTTAAATAGACCCAGATATTTTCATCGCAAACGGTTCCTAGAAAACATTTTTTTTATTAGCTACGAAAGACGAATTTGGAGTAAAGTGGCAACGGATGGTGTTTTAAATGTACGAGAAATTTTGTAGTACTAATACAACTGTCATGTCAAATTTTGGAAAATTTCAGGGTCATTTGACCTTTTAAGACATTTAAGTGATTTTCTATCCATTTAATGACCGTAATTGAAATTTGAACTACATGTACATGCAATAGCTAGCCATAACGTTTGAAAACTCATATTTTGTTTACTTGTGTGCGATTTAATTCCATGTGCAGTAAATTGGAAGGAATTTTCGAACATATTGGTCTAACGGCTAAGACACTATTAAGCATGGAGTGACATGGCATTTTAATTCCAAAAAATTAAAAAAATATCAGAAACACATGAAACCTTGGTTGATGTAATGTCATGACACGAAGATGATGTGGCAAAAAATTGGCATGTTTGACGAAAGTTTGGACACACACCCCTCAAAAACCGGAGCAACTCACTAGAAGGCTCGTGGTTCCGAGAGGGAACAATGCATGTTTGATGACAAACGGGAGATAGCTTCCTCTTATGGCCTTCAATTTTTTTCTACGTTTAACGTGCACTACTACAACTGTAATGTGAAATTTTGGAAAATTCTAGGGGTCATTTAACCTTTTAAAGACATTTAAGTGATTTTCTAGCCATTTAATGACCGTAATTCAAATTTAAACTACATCTACATGCGACGGCTAACCATAACGGTTTGAAAAATCATATTTGTGTACCTGTGTGTGAGTTTCCATGTGCAATAAATTAGAAGGAATTTTCAAACATATTTGTCTCACGACATGGACACATGCATATGTATGCATGGAGTGACATGGCATTTTAACTCCAAAAAATTAAAAAATATCATAAACACATGAAACCTTGGTTGATGTAATGTCACGCCACCAAGATGATGTGGTAAAAAAATTGGCATGTTTGACAAAAGTTTGGACACACACCCCTCACAAACCGGAACAACTCACCAGAAGGCTCGTGGTTCCGAGAGGGAACAATGCATGTTTGATGACAAATGGGAGATAGCTTCCTCTTACGGCCTTCAATTTTTTCTATGTTTAACATGCACTACTACAACTATAATGTGAAATTTTTGAAAATTATAGGGGTCATTTGACCTTTTAAAGACATTTAAGTGATTTTCTAGCCATTTAATGACCGTAATTCAAATTTGAACTACATCTACATGCAACGGCTAACCATAACGGTTTGAAAACTCATATTTGTGTACTTGTGTGCGAGTTAATTCCATGTGCAGTAAATTAGAAGGAATTTTCAAACATATTTGTCTCACGACATGGACACATGCATATGTATGCATGGACTGACATGGCATTTTAATTCCAAAAAATAAAAAAAATCAGAAACACATGAAACCTTGGTTGATGTAATGTCATGCCACCAAGATGATGTGGTAAAAAAATTGGCATGTTTGACGAAAGTTTGGACACACACCCCTCACAAACCGGAACAACTCACTACAAGGCTCGTGGTTCCAAGAGGGAACAATGCATGTTTGATGACGAATGGGAGATAACTTCCTCTTACGGCCTTCAATTTTTTTCTACGTTTACGTGGACTACTACCACTGTAATGTGAAATTTTGGAAAATTCTAGGGGTCATTTGACCTTTTAAAGACATTTAATTGATTTTCTAGCCATTTAATGACCGCAATTCAAATTTGAACTACATCTACATGCGACGGCTAACCATAACGGTTTGAAAAATCATATTTGTGTACTCGTGTGCGAGTTAATTCTATGTGCAGTAAATTAGAAAGAATTTTCAACATATTTGTCTCACGACATGGACACAAGCATATGTATGCATGGAGTGACATGGCATTTTAATTCCAAAAAAAATAGAAACACATGAAACCTTGGTTGATGTAATATCATGCCACCAAGATGATGTGGTAAAAAAATTGGCATGTTTGACGAAAGTTTGGACACACACCCCTCACAAACCGGAGCAACTCACTAGAAGGCTCGTGGTTCCGAGAGAGAACAATGCATGATTGATGACGAACGGGAGATAGCTTCCTCTTACGGCCTTCAATTGTTTTCTACGTTTAACGTGCACTACTACAACTGTAATGTGAAATTTTGGAAAATTTTAGGGGTCATTTGACCTTTTAAAGACATTTAAGTGATTTTCTAGCCATTTAATGACCGTAATTCAAATTTGAACTACATCTACATGCAACAGCTAACCATAACGGTTTGAAAAATCATATTTGTGTACTTGTGTGCAAGTTAATTCCATGTGCAGTAAATTAGAAGGAATTTTCAAACATATTTGTCTCACGACATGGACACATGCATATGTATGCATGGAGTGACGTGGCATTTTAATTCCAGAAAATTAAAAAATATATCAGAAAAACATGAAACCTTGCTTGATGTAATGTCATGCCACCAAGATGATGTGGTAAAAAAATTGGCATGTTTGACGAAGGTTTGGACACACACCCCTCACAAACGGAGCAACTCACTAGAAGGCTCGTGGTTCCGAGAGGGAACAATGTATGTTTGATGACGAACGGGAGATAGCTTCCTCTTACGACCTTCAAAATTTATTCTACGTTTAACGTGCATTACTACAACTGTATTGTGAAAATTTGGAAAATTCTAGCGGTCATTTGACCTTTTAAAGACATTTAAGTGATTTTCTAGCCATTTAATGACCGTAATTCAAATTTGAACTACATCTACATGCAACGCCTAACCATAACGGTTTGAAAAATCATATTTGTGTACTTATGTGCGAGTTAATTCCATGTGCAGTAAATTAGAAGGAATTTTCAAAATATTGGTCTCACGGCATGGGCACATACATGGAGTGTCATGGCATTTTAATTCCAAAAAATTAAAAAATGACCAGAAAACATGAAACCTTGCTTGATTTTTGTCATGCCACCAAGATGATGTAGTAAAAAAATTGGCCTGTTTGACGAATCCATTGACACACACCCCTCACAAACCGGAGCAGCCCACTAGAAGGTTCGTGGTTCCGAGAGGGAACAATGCATGTTTGATGACGAACGGGAGATAGTTTCCTCTTACGGCCTTCAATTTTTTCTACGTTTAACATGCACTAATACAACTGTCATGTGCAAATTTGGAAAATTTCAGGGGTCATTTGACCTTTTAAAGACATTTAAGTGATTTTCTAGCCATTTAATGACCGTAATTCAAAGTTGAACTACATCTACATGCAACGCCTAACCATTACTGTTTTAAAAATCATATATTTGTGCACTTGTGTGCCAGTTATAAAATCATCAGACGATGTAAATATCCGGTGTTCAGAAAAGAAAATGTAAAGATTTGGCAAGACAACCGGCCCCCACACGATTGGCACTCTATCTCGCGGCTTGAGGTTTGGTGTGTGTGTGGCGGGGATCATTAATCAGACATGGTTCTGTATTGGAAACCGTCAGCTATTATGTTCACACACGGATTTTGCTGTGGGAATCGTGTGTAATTCAAACTACAGTACTCATAAATTCCGGCGACCGGCGTGTGTACTGTCCCCGTCGATCTAGATTCCGGCCGCCAATAAATACTACCTTGCTCATGTCGTCCCGCCTGCATTCTCATCTACATCCTCCCCTCGCTCTCCCTCTCTCTCTCTCTCTCTCTCTCTCAAATCTCTGCCATGGCGCCGCAAGTCTGCCCATGCGTCGACGAGGAGTCGCCGCCCCCCGAGGACGCTCACTGGAATAGCAACGACGAGGACCCCTACGCGCCGCCGGACGAGTTTGCGCCAGACCCCCCAACTTTGGATTGGTTTTGGGGCCAGTACATCTTTGTCTGTGGAAGTCGCTGCCGCCGGCTGAGAAAGCGAGGCAAGTGGCGTTCAAGAAGGAGATGGCGGCGGAGGAAGCCAGGTACCAGGTGGCCTGTGAAGCCCGTGATGCCGCCTGGAAAAAGGAGGCAGCGGAGCTTTGGGGGCGGGCGCGTCGTTGTGTCGAGGAGGTGTACGAAGACGGGTACTTCGCGAGGAAGGTCATAGGCGCTGGGTGCCTCATCGCTGCGTGGAGGTGGGCCAATAAGCTCCAGCATGCCACCGTCGAGGAGCTCCAGTGGGCGCCCAACAAAATGGCAAGATCGTTCGCGCGCGTCTGCCAGCAAGAGGCAGATCGGTACGTCAAGCGCTGCGAGTAGGGCTGCAAGAAAAGCTCGAGGCATGTGGGCCGCTCGAGATCGACTCATATTTTAGCTTAGCTCGAGATCGACTTGAAAAGAAATGACCTTAATATGAGCACTTTGTGTAGCTCGATCGAGAAACGAGCCGATCTCGAGCCATCATTGACTCGCTCAAATTTAGCTTGATAGCTCAATATCATATAAGTATATTAAATAATCTTCATGTCTATTACGACGAATTAGGATCATCCATTGCGATATGTGTTCTATACAATCTTTTTCTTCATTTTACCTACTAACAAACATGAAAATTAAGTGTGGAATTTTTTTTGTCTCAGTATGACACGTGACCAACCGTGTGTTTAATACCGTGTTATTTTGGCCAAAGTTTGAGAGCAGACGCACCTTTGTTGTCTTCTATCCATGATTTCTTGTTATTAAATGCTAGTCTTCAATTGAGAAAGAATATGTCGGATTTTATAGTGATTTTTTCTGTTCTGGCCTATCTTACATAAAAAATTTGTTTTAAAATAAACAATTTTAAAAATCATCTTATTAGCTCGAAACTAGCTCGAGATCGACTCGAGATCGTTATAAGGTGAGTACGAGCCACTTTCTACAACTCGACTTTGATCTTCGCACATTTTGAGCTCGCTCGAATTTTAGTATGAGTTGAGCTAAGCCTCGACTTGTTTGCAACCCTAGCTGCGAGGCGGGGGAGGCGGAGTACTGCCTCCGCACTGGGAAGACGCCACGCACCAGGGAGGTGCTGGCGAGGGGCTGTCGGGGCTGCCGAAATACTAGCCCCAGGAGGGATTATTAGTTTTAGTATTGTTTGTTTTCAATTTTATGCATTGTACCTAGTAGTTAAGTATCATCACGTATATGTGATGATATTATATATATAGATACATTAAAACTGAGCACTAATCCAGTTAGCATCTACAACCGTTGGATCTATAGTTTCCAGCGTTTTCGGCCGTCCAACACAACTCTACCGCCGTACTTCTCGCGACTGGGAGTGGGCAGCTGCTCCCGCGACAAAATTGGGGGGCCGCGGTTAATTGGGCCAAACAATTAATATATATATATATATATTATGAATTCCAATTTCTATCTGTTTTTGTATACTAATTTGAATCTAGCTGTTATCATCCACATATACAGAAAGCGTATACACACATATTGAAACAGAACATATAAGAACGGAAAACAGAGTACACATATTGAAATAGAGGAATAAACAGAGCAATACTATGATTGCTGTGAATACATAGCTATCTACGTCAAAACGACTCAACAAAATAAAACGCGTCCATGAGACCATGACCAGCAGCCCTTGCCTACGGTAGCGCTTGGCTCTGCCTGAACTCGTGCAGGCGTTCGTCCAAGCGGTCAACACGCTCACGGTACTTCTGGAGCGTGATCTTGAGCTCCAAGTTGGCTATTTCATCGGAGATCACCAGCTCGAGGGTGTGACGGCCATGTTCCTCTACTGTGCCCAGGTAGACACCTGGGCCAAGGAGGCGGTTGAGCCTATGGACCAGCGCGTTGGCATCCATCGGGCCGCGGACAAGGCAAACGGCGGCACCCATGCGAACGGTGTGGCAGGCGTCCGGTGCAAGTACGGCGCGGTCGGCCTCTGGTGCAAGTACGGCGCTGAGGGCCTGTGCCCACTCCTGGCGAGGAATGGGGGTACTAACGGGACGTGTACCCAGCTGCGACACCGTGTCGACAGCAGGCAAGCACCGATGGATCCGCTCTTGCTGTGCGGCGTGCCGCGCCTCTCGCTCTGCGGCGCTCCAACAGTCTCGTCGTGTGGCGAGCCGCAGCCTATCGGCGTGGATGCGCCTAGCTTGCTCTGCAGCGCGCCATCGATCATGTTGTGTGGCGAGCTGTAGCCTGTCGGTGCTGACATGCCTATCTTGATCCGCGGCGCTCAAGCGCCATGCGCCAAAGGTCTGCTCAACCCTGGCGATGACGCACATCACGGAGTCGTCCATCGCATTGCCGCGGAGCGCCTCGGCCTCGACGGGCCATGGCGCTTGCTCGTTTTCCTCGTCGATGAGGTTGATGGCAGAGGCGGCGCTTTGGTGGGTTGGCATGCTTGGAAAAGGTGGATGTGCTACAGGCTGCGCTTGTCGCCTCCATGCGTCGCGCGCCGCCTAGGTTTATGCGCAATATCGCCGGGTGGCGGGAAACAGGTGAGGAAATGGCGGGAAACGGTGGCGTGTTCATAAAACGCCATCAATTAATGGAAACTTAGCATGGAAGGAACATCGAGCTAGCACAAGAAGTAGATGATGATCAGATGAACACGGGCCACACTAGGGAACCCGTCGGTGATGAATTCATCAATCGCAAACGGTTGAATACTAGCAAGCGTTTGCCCACAACACGCATGGCTTATTCCATCACAAACAGGTCGGATGGATCAACTGTATGCCACGTATCGCACATTGTCAAAAAGTAATGCGATAGACCTTCTTTAACATGTGTTAAAAAATAAAAGAAATAAAAAACAAGGACCTCGAGGTTAAATTAACTCATGGGATGGACCATCCAGGTCAAAGGTAATTTAATTTGACCGGGATGACCCATCCCATCAGTTAATTTAACATCAAGACAACTTCCCATCCAGTCACCCATCTGATGGCTGCTCTAGCCTGAGCACACTTAACTTGAGAGTTCTCTTAGATGAGCTACTGGTGGAACAACTAGTCCTTGCTGATATAGGATGCCTCTTCGCATCCTTATGGCCAATAGATGTGTGTAGACAAAGCATATCACATACGTCTTATTAGAAGCAATCGTTTGTGTTATTATCGGTCTTTGCACACATTTCTGATTACAGACCTGTTTGCCGCGTATCACACACATCTTGATATATTGAACCGTTTCTGTTCTCTTGTCTCAACGCAAACAGTTCATCCAAGTGAACCACATGCCGTATATCACAGACACCTTGATCTGGCTGACCGTTTCTTTTGTGTTGCCTAATAACAAACAGTTCATCCGAGTGAACTGTAAGCCGTATATCGCACACGCCTTCATCTGGCTACCCATTTCTTTTGTTCTGCCACATCGCAAACAGTTAATTGAACTGATCCGTATGCCCAGCATCGCACACACAACTAAAATCTGAACCGTGTTTGATGCATCCTCCATCGCAAACGTTTTGCACCTTTTTGATGGTTTTTTACACCACCATTTGCGATTAATGCATCGCACACAGTTTCGTCGAAGGGTCTTTGATTGTAGTGTCGCATTAGCAGCAACCTGCAGTAGTGATAGTTGGTTTCTTCAACCGTGTGACCTGTAGAGCGCAGAATTAAATGTCGCACTCGAGTGTCCATCATCACCCTTCTATGTAACTTTGACCTCATCACCCATGGTAAACTTATGATCGAAGTCATTCCACACACTTCATTTTTACAAAGCTTTTTTCCAATAAACGCCCACGATTTGCCCCTCTTCTAGCCGACGCGTGGCCAAACTAGCCGTGCGGGAAGCTTGCGCGGTAAACTGAACGGTTGCACGGGAACAGGCTCACCAATGATACATTTGGTGCCTCTTCGAGCCCATGCGTGGTCAAACGAAACGCGCGTGGGGTTCTCAAGTGTGCACTGGAATCCTCCGCTATGAACGCGGTGACAAGACGTGACGATTATAGGCCGGCCGGCCCCCATTTATTACAACGTCCATTTAACCCTTGTGCCTCTTCAACCTTTTGATCATGCCCCGGTATTGCAAGGAGCACACCCACCACGACAAAATTCTTAGAGAGTATCCTGTGCGGCTCCCATGGCGCTCCGAGCGGCTGACGATGACGAGTAGCATTTCACCATGCATGTCGTGGTGGACTCCCACTGAAGGTTCACGGAGCTCTCGATGGTCTACACCAACAACTCGGTCTGGGTGGAGCACTCCATACACATCATGCAGCTGTTGCTTGCTGAGGAGAAGTACAAGGTGGTCGGGTTCGACCTCGAGTACACCCGTGCTCGTGCCGGGTCTCGTCCCAAGGTTGTTGTCGCCCAAATGTGCGTGCGCAATCACGTCCTCATCTACCACTACTGCCTGGCCACAAGGCCTTGCGAGCGTTTCGCCAGGTTTGTCGACAGCCCCCACTACATGTTCGCTATGGTGGACATCACCAACAATGTAAAGGTGCTCAAGAATTTGGGCATCGCCTGCCAGAATCTTGTCGACATCCAGGGCCAATACAAGATGTGGGGCAGCAATGAGAAGGACTCACTGGTTCAACTCGCCGAGGCCATCATCGACCCTACTACAGAGACATGAAGGATTCCTGCAACAAGGACAAGCATGCCTGGCACACGGCCTGGATGGAGAAATTCGACAAAGCTCACGTCATGTATGCGGCCAAGGAGGCGTACACGAGCTACGAGATGTACACGCGCATCGTTGACATGACATTGGTGCACGTTGGTCCTAAACAAACGGTTTTTAACCCCTTTCCGCGATGACATTTGGAACCGTCGCCAAGTGAGTGTGGGCGATAGGGGGGGGGGTCCTTCCCACACGACCCAGAAACCGTCGAGGATAGGGAGCCTTGATGCATACAGTTGTCCCTATATAACCGTTTCCGGTATCTTGAATATCCCAAACGCTTCATCCTTGCTACTCGTTTGTGCTCGCATTGCCATCGCAGTCGGAGTTTTGTGGTTCTGCCTAAAACCAGGCAGATTCTAGGCACGGGAGCTTTCCAGGCAGATTCTAGGCAGATTCTAGGCACGGGAGATTTACGATGCCTGGCACATCACAAACAGTTCATGATTATAAACCGTGTACTATAGGTAGACAATCACACACATTTAGTTTCCCCGCACCGTATGTGATAGTGTCTGACATCACACATGCTTTGCGAACGGCAACTGTGTGCATGCTTGCACACATTTCCTCTCTGTGAACCGTCTCGGATTATGGTGTATATCGCAAACGCTTGTGTTTTACCAACCGCGTGTGCTGTAATGACCTGCACAACGTAATTTCGCCCTAATTTAATTGCTTCTATTTAAAATTGTACCTAATTTAAACTTGAAAGTAGGCTATAACTTTATTCATATCCATCAGGTTCAAACAACCAATGCATTATTCGATTCACAGGTACATATGTTTAAGAATTACACAAGCACCAAATAAAGAATGATGTACCAGGGTTCTATACTTGTACTATTACAGATGGTAAATAAACAGGTGATAGACATTCAGTTGCTGAACAAGGTGAAGCGGAATGGCCCTATTGTGCTCTCCTGGATGCAGAAGGCATGCAGGACTCTAGTCCAACCCCTTGTGATGGCCGGCCGGCAATCATGTAGTTTGAGAGGTAATCTTGAGTAAACTGCTTTAGGATCCACTGCAAAAAAAAGATTCAGATATTGTCATCTAACACAACTCATTACGGGCAGTAAAAAGAAGGCTACAGGGTTCTTACTTACCATCCTGCAGTTCACTGTTGTCTTGCATAAAGTGTAAACAAATAGTTCGAATGACATCTTTTGACCCAATTTAGTAACAATCTTTATCAGTTTCCTCACTTGATGCTGGTTCATGAATATCTCATTGCCCCATACGCAGAAAGGGTCGAAGTGTGGATCTTTGGCAATGATATATGTACCTAAAAGCACCAACTTAATATTAGAATCTAAACAACAATTGAAAAATGATGTAGTACAACACTCCCTCCATCCCATTATATAAGATTTTATTACATGTATATCTAGACATCATCAGAACATTAAGGTAACACTCTTCCTTGTTGCTATGTAGCCTGGGATTGCATATTTAGTCATTCAGTACAATGCATGTTGCTAAACAACAATTAAAAAACGAAAAGGCATGTTAACTGCAATATCCTTAACAGCAACCAAATAACGTAAATCATAGTGGTATTGTTGAAACAGTTATTGATGAAATTGAACTGCACAGCAAGTAGTTGCACATATAGAGCATCATATTGTGAAGAACTGAAATAAACAAGTCATAAGGACATCTCTAGGCGATCCTTAAAAAGTTAAAGGACTAAAACCCTTAGTGGATATATATATACTCCAGCAATTTTTGGCCTTTTCTAGTCGATCCCTAAACTTAAGGTTGTAAACTTCAATTTGATTAAGTTCAAAGCAGGTTCAACCGAAAGTAGCATGCATTCAAACATAAACATAGATAGTTTTGCATAACCGAACACAAAACATAAATTTAAACTAAGCTAAACTACTTTCGGTCGAAGTAGAGGTCGAGCCAATCCTTCCTCGTCATGTACGGTGTGCCGCAAGCCGGGTCCGGGCCAGTACCGTCGTCGGGGTCGTTGGGGAAGGCACTCCTCCACTCATCGACGTCGATCTCCTCGTCCTCGGGGCCCACCTCGACGCCCTCCGCGCCACCGTTGCCGTCGCCTTTGACCTCGTCATCAGAGGAGAGCGCGATAGCCTCGCCGCCCTCCGTGCCGCCGTCCTCGCCGCCTTCGACCTCGTCATCGGAGGAGAGCACGATAACCTCGCCGCCCTCCACGCTGGCAAAGATCGCCCGCTCCACGTCCACGAGCTCCGGGTGCTGCCGGTGGAGCTCTTGCATGTAGGCCTCGGCGGCGGCCTCGGCCTCGAGACGCTCCCACGCCTCGCGGTCCTCCTGCGCCATAGCCGAGCTCACCACCCCTGGCTCCGGCAAAACGAGGTGGACCGGACGTGTGCCGAAGGGGAAACTGAGCCTAGCCGCCGCGCCATGGTAGCGGACCTGCCAGCGGTTGTACTCCATGGCCGCGAGCTCGGCCGTGTGGAAGCTACCGTGCCACCGGCGGGTGTGGGTCCCTTGATCTGTAATCTCAGCGACCCACGTCCCCCACCGCCGCTGCCGGACCCCGAGGTAGGACTTCATCGGCTGCTGGGTCCGGGGGAGGACGGGGAACCGACGACGGCAGATCGGGCCCGCGGAGGACGACGGGGACACCTCGGCGGACACCTTGTCAGCGTCGGGCGAAAAGGCCGTGATAAACCTCTTTTTGGCCATTGGCTACTCGAGCTCCCCGGCACACAGGCAGAGGTTGAGGATGGAGGCGTCGGCGATGGCGGCGACCTACCAATGGTTTCGAGGGTTGTGTGTGTCTGTGTGAGCGGAGGTTGTGTTTGAGGAAATACCGCGGCAACTGAAAATTTTACTAGGCGGGAGTAACAAGGCGGGGCTATTGAAAATTTGGATGAAGGGGAGCAGATATTTTTGATATTGCGAGAGATGCAGAGGCGGGAGTAAAATGCCGGGGCTACTGAAAATTTGAATCAAGGGACTGGAGCAGAGCGGGAGTAACAGACATCGTACACGGTCCACACATACTAATCGTGTGCTATCAAACATTAAAACCTTCCAGGCGGTAGATATTTTCGAGATTGCGAGGGATGCAGAGGCGGGAGTTTTGGGGGAGCGAGCTAGTGTGCTAGACACGTCGGCTGTGGACTGTAGCCGACGCACCTTCTCGCGTAAGCCATAGGCGTACTATACACCGACGGTGCTCCAAGATATTTTGTACTACATGTCACACAGTTGGTGAGAATAAACTGTGTGGGATCTACTTGATTTGAATTACAAAATGGGGTCACAGCGGCAATGGACGGTGTTTGAAAGCTAGACCTTTTATCTGCAGTGAACATGCAACTGTATGTGTGTCGTAAAAGAATTGGAATTATTCAGGGTTCGTTTGGACATTTCATACATTAAACTGGTTTTCTAGCCATTTCAGGTGCACAATTCAAAATTAAACTACATGCACATGCTCCAGTGCATACAAATTGGTTGAAAAATCAAATCTGTGCCCTTCAGTGCATTCTTAGGTCCCATGGAAGAAATGGGAATGAATTTTTCGGGGTTCGTTTGGCCTTTTTTATACATTAACTGGGTTTTCTAGGCATTTTATGTGCATAATTCAAATTTGAACTACAAGCACATGCTCCAATGCACTAAAGTTGGTTGAAAAATCACATGTGTGTTCTTGGGTGAATTTCTAGGTCCCATGCAAGAGATGGGAATGAATTTCAAACACTAGGGCACTGTTGATTGACGGCAAAACATTAAGATACCTGGTTTTTAAATTCTAGTAAATCCAAATCTTGTCTGAAATTCATGAAACTTGGCATGCTATCATGGAGCGGCATCAACATGACGTGGTGAAAATTTTGTCCCATTTGGGGCAGGTTTGGGTATAAGCTTCTCACAAACCAGAGCTTCTCACAACAAGCATGATGGTTTCGATAGGGAACGTACCACCTTTGGGGACGAGACGATATCCGTTGCCTCTTATTGCTTTCAAAAAATTTCTAGTGTCAACATAGAACAACAGGAGTGTGTGTTCAATCTTGGAATTTTTCGGGGTTCGTTTGGCCTTTTTTATACATTAACTAGGTTTTCTAGGCATTTTATGTGCATAATTCAAATTTGAACTACAAGCACATGCTCCAGTGCACCAAAGTTGGTTGAAAAATCACATGTGCGTCCTTGGGTGAATTTCTAGGTCCCATGCAAGAGATGGGAATGAAATTCAAACACCATGGCACTGTTGATTGCCGGCAAAACATTGAGATGCCTGGTTTTTAAATTCTGGTAAATCCAAAACTCGTCTGAAATTCATGAAACTTGGCATGCTATCATGGAGCGGTATCAACATGCCGTGTTAAAAAATTTGTCCCATTTGGGGCAGGTTCGGGTATATGCTTCTCACAAACCAGAGCTTCTCACAACAAGCATGATGGTTTTGGTAGGGAACGTCCCACCTTTGGGGACGAAACAATATCCATTGCCTCTTATTGCTTTCAAAATTTTTCTCGTGTCAACATAGAACAACAGGAGTGTTGTGTCAATTTTTGGGATTTTCGGGGTTCGTTTGGACATTTTTATGCATTAACTGAGTTTTCAATGCATTTATGTGCATAATTCAAATTTGAACTACATGCACATGCTCCAGTGCATATAAATTGGTTGAAAAATCAAATCTGTGTCCTTGGGTGCATGCT
Organism: Triticum aestivum; assembly: GCF_018294505.1. Lineage (NCBI taxonomy): Eukaryota > Viridiplantae > Streptophyta > Magnoliopsida > Poales > Poaceae > Triticum > Triticum aestivum. The sequence continues at coordinate 285,529,254 of NC_057808.1, read as the reverse complement.
TAGGTCCCATGCAAGAAATGGGAATGAATTTCAAACACCAGGGCACCGTTGATTGCCGGCAAAACATTGAGATGCCTCATTTTTAAATTATAGTAAATCTAAAACTCGTCTGAAATTCATGAAACCTGGCATGCTTTCATGGAGCGGCATCAACATGCCGTGCTTAAATTTTTGTCCCATTTGGGGCAGGTTTGGGTATATGCTTCTCACAAACCAGAGCTTCTCACAACAAGGATCATGGTTTCGGTAGGGAACGTCCCACCTTTGGGGACGAAACGATATCCACTGCCTCTTATTGCTTCCAAAAAATTTCTCGTGTCAACATAGAACAACAGGAGTGTTGTGTCAATTTTTGTGATTTTTCGGGGTTCTTTTGGACATTTTTATTCATTAACTGAGTTTTCAATGCATTTATGTGCATAATTCAAATTTGAACTACATGCACATGCTCCAGTGCATATAAATTGGTTGAAATATCAAATCTGTGTCCTTGGGTGCATGCTTAGGTCCCATGCAAGAAATGGGAATGAATTTCAAACACCAGGGCACCGTTGATTGCCGACAAAACATTGAGATGCCTGGTTTTTAAATTCTACTAAATCCAAAACTCGTCTGAAATTCATGAAACTTGGCATGCTATCATGGAATGGCACCCAACATGATGTGGTATTTTTCGTGTCCATTTTGAGAGAAGGCGCACTCAAATAACGACAGCCAACAAAGACATTTTGAAAAATAGCCGCCACTTTAATATCTCAAACGTTTGTACAATTCAAAATGTGTGCGTTCTGTTAACCATTCACGTGACACCACGTGTCTTGGTTTTAATGGCTGTAGGAGGTGCCGTGCGGACAACTGCTTGACCTTGACTGAACGGGAGGCGTGCGAGCCCAGTCCGGTGCACAGGCTGACCGAGATGCGTGCCAACTGTCCTCCAATGCGCAGACTCACTGGGAAGCGTGCCAGTTGTACGCTGCGCAGGCTCACTGGTAAGCGAGCCCTTTGACTTCCATGGCCGCCCGCCTTCCTCTCCATTAATGGCGCCCGAGCCACAGTTTAATAAGGGCAGCCTTACTGTTCGCCTCCCATTCCCCTCCCCCCGCAGACCTCCAGCGCCATGGCGCAGAATGATCATCTGCCACTAGTCTTCAAGTTTGGTGAAGTCGACTCCGAGCCGGAGGAGATAGAAAATAAGGAGGAATGGGGCCTCATGGACATGGCCCAGAATGAGCTGGCCGCGGCGGTTGCTGCCCGCGCTCCCGTCCCAGCTCCCATCCCTGCGCCCGCGCGAGCGACCATCCCCGTAGCATTGACGGGCTGGTCGCCGAGCACTATCGCAGAGCTGGAAGCCGCGGGCGTCAGCAAGGTCTCCACGGACCCGCGCGAGCTCGTGTAGATGCCAGCGCCAGCGCCCGTGCCCATGCACGCCCCTCCACCCATCGTGGCGCCGACCCCCGTGCGTTTGGCTGCACCCGCCGCGCCCGTGCGCGCCCCTCCACCCACCGCGGCACCGGTCCCCATGCGTTTGGCTGCACCAGCCGCGCCCGTGCCCATGCCCGTGCGCGCCCCCCTCAGCGGCATGGGACGCTGCCGTCGACCGCTACCTCTCAGCGGCGCCAGTTGCCGTCCTCCCGTGCCCCGCCCGTCGATCGCGCGACGACATGATGTTTGATTTACAAGTGAAGAGCATTTTGTGCTGCCTTGAAGACTTCAACAACGGCGTCCCGGAGGACGACAACGACAACGACGGCGCGGCACGCCGCCTCCGCCGCCGTCGGAAATAGTTTTTTTGGGGTATAATACTGTATCTCGAATTCTCAATCATATGAATATAAATTCGCAGTGTGACTGAATGAAAGATATGGTTTGAACGAACTTGCGTTTTTCTCTCTTAATGTACAGACTTATCAAACGATTTTCTTTTAGAAAAACGTCAATGGTTTTTAAATATAAAACACTCATGGCAAAAGTTTTAGTTAGAACACCCGTATGCAAACTGACAGCTTCCCTAGGAAGCCAAGGGAAAATGTGCTGAGCAGGATTTCTGCATCCCTTCAATGCAAACAGTTGTTTTGCATGGCCCGTGTGCAACCACGTACAAACAAGTGGGTAAGATTTGCATATCTGTCATTTTGCGTATGTTGCCATTTCTCAAACTGGAAAGATTGACATTTTTTTATCTAGTAACATTGCCATTTGTCAACCTTGTAACACTGCGATTTGTCAAAATATGCAGCTACAAATCACTAGCACTATCTAATTTTTGCAACTAAAATCACTAGCACTGTTCATATGGACACCACTAGCAGGTGTGAGTTCATGGACGCTATGCAAATGTACCATTGATTACATACAACAAGTCATCAACCCACAACGACAACGAGGATACACGTTGGATTATAGATCCTTTCCAACAAAACATTATAGTAAAGTTTTTCTCACACAAAAAATAACAAAGCGATGAAATGAACTTCAGCTCAACCACTCGTCGGCGTTGGAAACGCTTGCTTTGAACCAGAAGTGATTCTCTGGGAAGGGCCAACTACTGTCAATCTCGAGACCAACACAGGACTGATCATCGAGGCTGAAGCGGCCTGTGTCAGGACCCATATTGGGACGGTAGGGAAGCATAGTAATGTCCGAGGTATAGATACAATTGCTTCTCATAAATGGTAGTAACATTGTGTCAACAGCAGTTGGATCGCCTTCCACCATCATTGGATAGTTTTGTCCAAGGAAGAGCGAGTTTCCTCCAATACTTTCAATACTGAACCAGGGAGAGGGTGTTGGCACTAGTACACTAGTACCCATCCCGAATACCCTACAGCGGATGTTGGAATAGGTCCGGAGAGTGAGACCATATGAGACAACACCTGCTTGCTTAGTAACATCAGCAGTGCCCCGTATACAGACAAGAAGAGGTGATCCATCGGAATAAGTTGCCAGGCGCCACTGAGTATATGGGTTCTGCTCGTCCTCATGCTCGTGAATAAAAATTTCAAGTATAGGTGGTGGAATGTTCACAGGACCTTGGAAACACAACAAGGTTAATTAGTAAAGGGAAACTAGCTAACCCGCATGCATGTGGGTGAAACAATTATAATTACGGTGGAAAACAAACGTACCGAAATCATAAGGATTCCATGCAAAAACAGTGCCACGAGTGTTGGCAGCAAACACAAGACCCTCGTATTGAATTGCATCACGGTACTCATCCGTGTATAGAAACTGATTTTTGAGCAATATCCATCGAGTCGAACCATGAAGGACGGCAACAAGCTTGTCAAAGATAGCGACAACATAAGCATTCCTATAACCCCAAGAGCGGTTGGGAACTCGACAAATTGCTATCTTCCGTAGACGACAGTGAGCATGATCGTATTTGAACTCACGTAGAATACCGGTGTACTCAACCTCTAGGCAGTCGTCTGAGATTTTTTGAAGTAGAACCCGGTGACGGGTGTACACATTCACAAGTTCCCACTCGCAGTTGTACCCAATATAAACAACCCAATCTCCATTTGCGCCTGCCCAAGCCTTGCCCTCAAGCGATGGCATCTTAACATCATACGTATCATTATCAAGCGGCATCAACTTACACAAGGCGAGGCTTCCCTCGTCCCCGCGCCAGTCAGCAGGGTCACGGCGAAGAATACATGGGAGATCAAACCACTCCTGGACCCTTGGGTTCCTTGTAATGATGTTATTAGTTTAGTCGAGAATGGTCTTGAACGAACCTGCCATGCTAGCCGAGGTGATGACCTCGCACCGATCAATGAGTTCCTCCACCGCGTCATCATTCAGATCGAGGCAAGAATAATGGGGTCGTTTTTGGCTTGTTCCCTCCATGGAGAAGACGATCAAACAATGGCAGAAGGAAAGGTGAAGGCAAATGGAGGAGGGAGGAAGAGCTAGCGTGCGACAACAGTTCCAAATTGAGAGGGAAAGGCGAAGATTCGGTGGACAATTGCCACGGTACACGAAGGGGCGCCTGGGGAGCGAACGGTTGCCACAGAGGTCACACACTGACGACAAGGGCCGAGTGAACCACATGCAATCCCATCGCACAACACACACGTCTTGTTAAGTTGAACCGTTTCTGTTCTCTTGTGTCAACGCAAACAGTTCATTCGAGTGAACCGCATGCCGTATATCGCACACACCTTGATCTGGCTGACCGTTTCTTTTGTGTTGCCTAATCACAAACAGTTCATCTGAGTGAACCGCATGCTGTATATCGCACACACCTTCATCTGGCTGCCTGTTTCTTTTGTGTTGCCTAATCACAAAGAGTTCATCCGAGTGAACCGTATGCTGTGTATCGCACACGCCTTCATCTGGCTTCCCGTTTCTTTTGTTCCTCCTCGCTGCAAATAGTTAATTGAACTGAACCGTATGCCCTTCATCGCACACGCAACGAAAATCTGAACCGTGTTTGATGCATCCTCCATCACAAACGTTTTCACCTTTTTTGACGGGTTTCATACACCACCGTTTGCGATTATTGCATCGCACACAGTTTCTCGAAGGGTCTCTGATTGTAGTGTCGTGTTAGCAGCATCCTGCAGTAGTGTGAGGAAGTGCCTCCTTCCCCAAAATGGCCAGGGATCCATCTGGAAGCAGAGCAATGGCAAGCGTCATCGCTACAAGATGTAGATGATTAGATGCTCGTTTCTCCTAGTTTAGTATGCATGTAATTGCTTACTTTGGTGTGTGGAAATGTTATGTGTGTAGTCACGTATGTAATTGTATGCTTAATTTGGTTATGCAATGCTATTCGTATAAGTATATATGTTGATGTTCCGTAGACAGAGCAAATCACATCGCACACAGACTAAACAATGGAACCAGTCGGTGATGATTTCATCAATCACTCATAATTTTATACCAGTAATCGTTTGCTCACAACACACACGGCTTGTTAACAAGAATCGTCTGTGTTGTTATCAGTCTTCCACACATTTCCGATTACAGACCTGTTTGTCGCGTATCACACACATCTTGTTAAGTTGAACCGTTTTTGTTCTCTTGGCTCACCGCAAACAATTCATCCAAGTGAACTATATGCCGTATATCGCACACACCTTCATCTGGCTGACCATTTCTTTTGTGTTGACTAATCACAAATAGTTCATTTGAGTGAACTGTATGTCGTATATCGCACACACCTTCATCCGGCTGCCCATTTTTGTTGTTCCGCCTCATCACAAACAGTTCATCGGGGTGAACTGTATGCCGTATATCGCACACACCTTGATCTGGCCGCCTATTTCTGTTGTTCTATCTCATCGCAAACAACTCGTATGGATCAACCATATGCCCTGCATTGCACACTCATCTAAAATCAAAACCGTGTTTGATGTATCCGCCATCGCAAAAGTTTTGCATTTTTGATGGTTTTTTACATCACCGTTTGTGATTAATGCATCGCACACAGTTTCGTCGAAGGGTATCTGATTGTATTGTCGCGTTAGCAGCATCCTGCAGTAGTGGGCCTACGGAGGGTGATTCCTCCTTCACCACTTCCGATAATGACTCTGTCGTGCAACACCTCAAGTGTGAACCCTCGAGGGTGATTCCTCTAAGTTCACCTTGATGGTTACATCGAGTGGGATCCATCGAGGGGGATTCCTCGATTCCCCCTTGATGTTATGGACACACAGTTACTTTGACTTTAACCCCAGGACCATGTTAAAGACAGGTCGGCCCCGAGGGGTACCCGCAAGAGTTACTGTTACTGCAGGACTAGAGGGACAGGCGGTACCACCCCGGTAGGGTGGACCTGAGTTCCCGATAGTCTCTTGCGAGTCGGCTTGACCATGAGTGTTGGGGAACGTAGCATGCAATTTCAAAAAAAATCCTACGCTCACGCAAGATCTATCTAGGAGATGCATATAAACGAGAGGGGGAGAGTGTGTCCACATACCCTCGTAGACCGAAAGTGGAAGCGCTTGACAACGCGGTTGATGTAGTAGAACTTCTTCTCGTTTCGACCGATCAAGCACCGAACGTACGACACCTCCGAGTTCTGCACATGTTCAGCTCAATGATGTCCCTTGAACTCTTGATCTAGCAAAGTGTCGAGGGAGAGTTTCGTCAGCACGATGGCATGATGATGATGATGGTGAAGTGATCCGCGCAGGGCTTCGCCTAAGCACTACGACAATATGATCGGAGGAGTAAACGATGGAGGAGGGCACCACACACGGCTAAGAAACAATTGATGTGCTTAGAGGTGCCCCCTCCCCCCGTATATAAAGGAGGAGAGGGGAGGAGGCCAGCCTAGGGGGCGCGCCAAGTGGGGGGGGGACCCACTTGGACTCCTAGTCCTATTCGCCCCCTTCCTTCTATCGAAGTGGGAAAGGGGGAAGGAGAGGGAGAGGAAGAAGGAAAGGGGGGCCGTGCCCCCTCCCCTTGTCCAATTCGGACTCCCCATGGGGGGGGGTGCCACCCCCTTGTGGGCTGCCTTGCCTCTCCCCTATGGCCCATGTGGCCCATCACTTCCCCCAGGGGGTTCCGGTAACCTCTGGGTACTCCGATAAATACCCAAAACACTCTGGAACCATTCCAGTGTCCGAATACTATCGTCCAATATATCAATCTTTACCTCTCGACCATTTCGAGACTCCTCGTCATATCCGTGATCACATCCGGGACTCCGAACAATCTTAGGTCACCAAAACACATAACTCATAATACAAATCGTCATTGAACGTTAAGCGTGCGGACCCTACGAGTTCGAGAACTATGTAGACATGACCGAGACACATCTTTGATCAATAACCAACATCAGAACTTGGATGCTCATATTGGTTCCTACATATTCTACGAAGATCTTTATCGGTCTAGCCGCAATGATAACATACATTATTCCCTTTTTTACCGGTATTTTCCTTGCCCGAGATTCGATCGCCGGTATCTTCATACCTAGTTCAATCTCGTTACCGACAAGTCTCTTTACTCGTTCCGTAATGCATCATCCCGCAACTAACTCATGAGTAACATTGCTTGCAAGGCTTATCATGATTTGCATTACCGAGAGGGCCCAGAGATACCTCTCCGATACTTGGAGTGACAAATCCTAATCTCGATCTATGCCAACCCAACAAACACCTTCGGAGACACCTGTAGAGCATCTTTATAATCACCCAGTTATGTTGTGACGTTTGATAGCACACAAGGTGTTCCTCTGGTATTCGAGAGTTGCATAATCTCATAGTCAAAGGAATATGTATAAGTCATGAAGAAAGCAATAGCAATAAAACTTAACGATCATTATGCTAAGCTAACGGATGGGTCTTGTCCATAACATCATTCTCCTAATGATGTGATCCCGTTCATCAATGACAACACATGTCTATGGTCAGGAAACTTAACCATCTTTGATTAACGAGCTAGTCTAGTAGGGGCATACTAGGGACACTATGTTTTGTCTATGTATTCACACATGTATCAAGTTTCCGGTTAATACAATTCTAGCATGAATAATAAACATTTATCATGATATAAGGAAATATAAATAACAACTTTATTATTGCTTCCAGGGCATACTTCCTTCAGTCTCCCATTTGAACTAGAGTCAATAATCTAGATTACATTGTGATGATTCTAACACCCATGGAGTCTTGGTGCTAATCATGTTTTGCTCGTGGAAGAGGCTTAGTCAATGGGTCTGCAACATTCAGATCCATATGTATTTTGCAAATCTCTATGTCTCCCTCCTTGACTTGATCACGGATGGAGTTGAAGCGTCTCTTGATGTGTTTGGTTCTATTGTGAAATCTGGATTCCTTCGCTAAGGCAATTGCTCCAGTATTGTCACAAAAGATTTTCATTGGACCCGATGCACTAGGTATTACACCTAGATCGGATATGAACTCATTCATCCAGACTCCCTCATTTGCTGCTTCCGAAGCAGCTATGTACTCCGCTTCACACATAGATCCCACCACGACACTTTGCTTGGAACTGCACCAACTGACAGCTCCACCATTCAATATAAATACGTATCCGGTCTGCGACTTAGAGTCATCCGGATCAGTGTCAAAGCTAGCATCAACGTAACCATTTACGACGAGCTCTTTGTCACCTCCATAAACGAGAAACATATCCTTAGTCCTTTTCAGGTATTTCAGGATGTTCTTGACCACTGTCCAGTGATCCACCCTTGGATTACTTTGGTACCTCCCTGCTAAACTTATAGCAAGGCACACATCAGGTCTTTTACACAGCATTGCATACATGATAGAACATATGGTTGAGGCATAGGGAATGACTTTCATTTTCTCTCTATCTTCTGCAGTGGTCGGGCATTGAGTTTGACTCAACTTCACACCTTGTAACACAGGCAAGAACCCTTTCTTTGACTGATCCATTTTGAACTTCTTCAAAACTTTATCAAGGTATGTGCTTTGTGAAAGTCCAATTAAGCGTCTTGATCTATCTCTATAGATCTTGGTGCCCAATATATAAGCAGCTTCACCGAGGTCTTTCATTGAAAAATTCTTATTCAAGTATCCTTTTATGCTATCCAGAAATTCTATATCATTTCCAATCAACAATATGTCATCCACATATAATATTAGGAATGCTACAGAGCTCCCACTCACTTTCTTGTAAATACAGGCTTCTCCAAAAGTATGTATAAAACCATATGCTTTGATCACACTATCTAAGCGTATATTCCAACTCCGAGATGTTTGCACCAGTCCATAAATGGATTGCTAGAGCTTGCACACTTTGTTAGCACCTTTAGGATCGACAAAACCTTCTGGTTGCATCATATACAACTCTTCTTTAAAAAATCCATTAAGGAATGCAGTTTTGACGTCCATTTGCCAGATTTCGTAATCATAAAATGCAGCAATTGCTAACATGATTCGGATAGACTTAAGCATCGCTACGGGTGAGAAGGTTTCATCGTAGTCAACTCCCTGAACTTGTCCAAAACCTTTCCCAACAAGTCGAGCTTTGTAGACAGTAACATTACCATCAGCGTCAGTCTTCTTCTTGAAGATCCATTTATTCTCTATGGCTTGCCGATCATCAGGCAAGTCAACCAAAGTCCATATTTTGTTCTCAAACATGGATCCCATCTCAGATTTCATGGCCTCAAGCCATTTCGCGGAATCTAGGCTCATCATCGCTTCCTCATAGTTCGTTGGTTCGTCATGGTCTAGTAACATGACTTCCAGAATAGGATTACCGTACCATTCTGGTGCGGAACGTACTCTGGTTGACCTATGAGGTTCGGTAGTAACTTGATCTGAAGTTTCATGATCATCATCATTAGCTTCCTCACTAATTGGTGTAGGCATCACTGGAACTGATTTCTGTGATGAACTACTTTCCAATTCGAGAGAAGGTACAACTACCTCATCAAGTTCTACCTTCCTCCCACTCACTTCTTTCGAGGGAAACTCCTTCTCTAGAAAGGATCCATTCTTAGTAACAAATATCTTGCCTCTGTGATAGAAGGTGTACCCAACAGTTTCTTTTGGGTATCCTATGAAGACGCACTTCTTCGATTTGGGTTCGAGGTTATCAGGCTGAAGCTTTTCACATAAGCATCGCAACCCCAAACTTTAAGAAATGACAACTTAGGTTTCTTGCCAAACTATAATTCATACGGTGTCGTCTCAACGGATTTAGATGGTGCCCTATTGAACGTGAATGAAGTTGTCTCTAATGCATAACCCCAAATCGATAGTGTTAAATCGGTAAGAGACATCATAGATCGCACCATATCTAATAAAGTACGGTTACGACGTTCAGACACACCATTATGCTGTGGTGTTCCAGGTGGCGTGAGTTGCGAAACTATACCACATTGTTTTAAATGAAGACCAAACTCGTAACTCAAATATTCGCCTCCGCGATCAGATCGTAGAAACTTTATTTTCTTGTTACAATGATTTTCCACTTCACTCTAAAATTCTTTGAACTTTTCAAATGTTTCAGACTTGTGTTTCATTAAGTAGATATACCCATATCTGCTCAAATCATCTGTGAAGGTCAGAAAATAACGATACCCGCCGCGAGCCTCAACACTCATCGGACCGCATACATCGATATGTATTATTTCCAATAAGTCAGTAGCTCGCTCCATTGTTCCGGAGAACGGAGTCTTAGTCATCTTGCCCATGAGGCATGGTTCGCAAGCATCAAATGATTCATAATCAAGTTATTCCAAAAGTCCATTTTCATGGAGTTTCTTCATGCGCTTTACACCAATATGACCTAAACGGCAGTGCCACAAATATGTTGCACTATCATTATCAACTTTGCATCTTTTGGCATCAATATTATGAATATGTGTATTACCACGATAGAGATTCAACAAAAATAGACCACTCTTCAAGGGTGCACGACCATAAAAGACATTACTCATATAAATAGAACAACCATTATTCTCTGATTTAAATGAATAACCGTCTCGCATCAAACAAGATCCAGATATAATGTTCATGCTCAAGGTTGGCACCAAATAACAATTATTCAGGTGTAAAACTAACCCCAAAGGTAGTCTAGAGGTAGCGTGCCGATGGCGGTCACATCGACCTTGGAATCATTCCCGACGCGCATCGTCACCTCGTCCTTAGCCAATCTTCGTTTAATCCGTAGTCCCTGTTTCGAGTTGCAAATATGAGCAACAAAACCAGTATCAAATACCCAGGCACTACTATGAGCAATAGTAAGGTACACATCAATAACATGTATATCAAATATACATTTGTTCACTTTGCCATCCTTCTTATCCGCCAAATACTTGGGGCATTCCGCTTCCAGTGTCCAGTCCCTTTGCAGTAGAAGCACTCAGTTTCAGGCTTAGGTCCAGACTTGGGCTTCTTCCCGGGAGTGGCAACTTGCTTGCCATTCTTCTTGAAGTTCCCCTTCTTTCCTTTTCCCTTTTTCTTGAAACTAGTGGTCTTGTTAACCATCAACACTTGATGCCCCTTCTTGATTTCTACCTCCGCAACTTTGAGCATTGCGAAGAGCTCGGTGATAGTCTTGTCCATCCCTTGCATATTATAGTTCATCACGAAGCTCTTGTAGCTTGGTGCCAGTGATTGGATAACTCTGTCAATGGCACAATCAATTGGAAGATTAACTCCAACGGATTCAATTGATTGTAATACCCAAACATTTAGAGTATGTATTCACTGACAGAACAGTTTTCCTCCATCTTGTAGCTATAGAACTTGTTGGAGATTTCATATCTCTCAACTCAGGCATTTGCTTGAAATATTAACTTCAATTCCTGGAACATCTCATATGGTCCATGACGTTCAAAACGTCTTTGAAGTCCCAATTCTAAGCCGTAAAGCATGGCACACTGAACTATCGAGTAATCATCATATCAAGCTTGCCAGACGTTCATTACATCAGCATCTGCTCCTGCAGCAGGCCTTTCACCTAGCGGTGCATCAAGGACATAATTCTTCTGTGCAGCAATGAGGATAATCACTACAAAAAAAGACACATCCGTGACACTTTGGGCCGAACAAATTTTTTTCTGTCATACTTATGACACTTATATGACGATAATTGTGAGAAAACCCGGTATCATCATAGATGTGGTGGGGTCCTACTTCTATGACAAAAAATCATGACAGAAAATGGGCTTTTCGTCCTGGGCGGGCCGGAGACGCAGCTGCATGACATTCTTTGGGCCGTCCATGACGGAAAAAACCGTGGTAGAAGCGAGGGCGAGGAAAATATCGGGGTGTTCCCGGTTACGGTGGGTGGTCGGGGCCGAGCGATGCACGTTTCTCTCGTACACGCACGCGCGTGGGTGCGAGGCGTTGGGCTCTAACTGAACCCGAGCGATTGCACTGCAGGCTACGCGTTACTGAACTCGAGCGATCGATCGATGGCTGTTAACTGAACCCGATCGAGCGATTGCTTCGCTACTGCTGCTAACTGAAGCCGATCGATGCTGCCTCTGGATGAACAGTGAGCGTTGCTGGGGGGTTTGGATGAACAGTTCCCGGTGGGGGTGGATGAACAGGACCCTGATCGATCGAGCCGGTTGGGGCTGGATGAACAGGACCCCGTGGAGGGCAGGATGAATAGGACCACCCTGTGGAGGGCAAGATGAACAGTAGATGGTGGAGGGCTAGATGAACAGTAGCCCGTGGAGGGGTGGTTGAACAGGAGCCCGTGGAGAGGGCTAGTTGAACAGGAGCCGATGGAGTAGCGCGCGGTGGAGGCTGGATGAACAGGAGCCCTTGGATGAACAGTCGCAGGTGGAGGCTGGAGGAGGTCGATGGTGGATGAATAGTAGCCTGTGGAGGCTATAAGGGGTCGACGGTGGAGATGAACAGTATCCCGTGGAGTCCCATTTTGCGGTACGCCACACCCCTCCCGATGAACAGGACCCCCGTTTCGACTGTAGCGCTCCAACACAATTCCGTTTCCTCCGTTTTGCGGTACGCCACACCCCTCCCGATCAACAGGACCCCCGTTTCGACCGTAGGAGGTCCGTTTCCTCTGTTTTGCGGTACGCCAGACCCCTCCTGATGAACAGGATCCCGTTTCGAACGTGGTCGGTCGAACACAAGGCCGTTTCCTCCGTTCTGCAGTACGCCAGGCCTCGTTTCCATCGGCTGTTCCGTCCAAGCCCTCCCGATGAACAAGACGACGCATTCCGTTCCGACCCAGCCGGTTGGCTCCCCATGCACATGACGACGTAGTTTCTCCGTTCCGACCCAGCCATGTACATGAGCCCTGGCCGTACGTATGCGCGAGTAGGCGTTCGAGACCCTGCCCGTATGTACGTACATGGCCGTATTTTCTTTCTTGCACACTTGCCGCTGTACGTACGTGTACATGCTATGTGCGCGCCTCTACTACGACACGTGCGCGCCTCTACATCGACCAGTATGTACGTACACGTTCACAACCAGAATGACAACACTACGTACGCTTCGACCAGGTGGGTCCCGACTGTCAAGCACTTCCTTGCGTGCGAAGATGTAGCTGGTGGGTCCCAGCAGTCAGGGGGAAACATTTTTTTCGCGAAATACGGTGGCCCGTCCGGTGGGTCCCCGCAGGTGGAGGAATAATTATTTTGCGCGTAATAAGGAGGCACTTCCTTGCTGCGGCTGTGGACCCAGCTGTCAGCCTCTCCACGTACAGTCCACGTCCGATGGAAGCCGTTCCTTGACCACGTTGACCACGCCGTGCCGAGAGCACCAGGGCGGTGGACGACGGCGAGGCCTAGGAGGGGGACGACGCGGAGCCGGGGAAGACGCGGCAGTGGATGCCCATGCGTAGAGGAGTATGAGGGTTCACTGGTTCACTGCGGTGTGAGGCTGCCGTCGCCGCAGAATAACAGGGGGTGTGGGTGAGTAGAGGGATGGCCTGGCCAGCAGTGGGAGTAGTAGGGGGCGGTGAGGCCTCCGCCGCATCGCAGCCGGCCACGGGAGGCAGGAGCACGAGGCACGACCGGCGCTGGTTTGGGTAGCTGGAGCAAGAAGACCAGAGGTTGAAGAAGCACTACGGCCGTTGGATGGACATCGTACGGTCACTGGAGCTAGAATCGTGCATATTGACTAAGTTGACAAAGCCCTCCATCCCCGTCAACTTAGTAGGCCCACAAATCGGCCTGCCACTATACTGGGTCCCAGCTAGCAGGGGGAGTATTCATTTTTTATGCGTAATAAGGAGGCACTTCCTTGCGTGCGAAGATATAGCTGGTGGGTCCAAGCTGTCAGCGGCGGTAACGTTTTTTTTCACGAAATACTGAGGCCCTTTCGGTGGGTCCTAGATGTCAGGTGGAGGAATCATTATTTTGCGCGTAATAAGGAGGCATTTCCTTGCATGCGGCCGTGGACCCAGCTGTCAGCCTCTCCACGTACAGTCAACTTCAGATGCATGTCGGTCGTTGACCACATTGACCAGGCCGCGCCGAGAGCACCAGGGCGGTGGACGACGGCGAGGCCTAGGAAGGGAACGACACGGAGGCAGGGAAGACTCGGCAGTTGTTTCCCACGCGGAGGGGAGTACAACTGTACGAGGGTTTACTGGTTCGTCTGCCGTCGCCGAAGAATAACAGCAGGTGTGGGTGAGTAGAGGGATGGCTAGGCCAGTGATGGGAGTATGATGGGGCGGTGAGGCCTGCACGGCAGCACAGCCGACCGCAGGGAGGAGGGAGCAGGCAGTCCCGCCGGCGCTTGTTTGAGCGGCTGGAGTAGGAAGAGCAGAGATTGAAGAAGCACAACGGCCGTTGGATGGACATCCAACAGTCACTGCTGGTGCGTCAACCTTTTTTTAGGAAAGCCTCAAATCTGTGGAAAACATCATACAGCCTATCTGTCATTATTTCTAATAATTTACAGCCCATTTGCTAATTCTTAAGGTTTTTTTGAGCCCATATTCTTTTTGTTAGGATTACAGCCCATATTGCGGCCACGGTTAAAAAATTATACAAAAATTTGCATATTTTGGTGCGGTCCGAACTGTTTTTAATCTCGAAATTTCGAGTCACGTTCAAACTGATTTTATAAATAAATATATATCAATATAAAATCCAACAAATTGTCCACGCATAAAAATCAATGCAATTTAAAATCTTGAAATGAAAAAAAGAAATTTAAAACTAATTGCCGGTTTGATGTGTTTTAAAAATGTACAACCCATTTCTCATTACTGATATGCCATTTTCTCGGCCAGCCGAATGAAAGCTCTCCTCGTCTTGAAAGATTTGCAGCCCAACAGGCCTGACAAAGCGACTTACTTGGCAAATCACAAAAAAAACTGGGTTGTGGCCGTGGACCCAGCTGTCAGCCTCTCCACGTACAGTACTCTTCCGATGGAAGTCGGTCGTTGACCACATTGACCACGCCGCGCCGAGAGCATCAAGGCGATGGACGACGGCGAGGCCTAGGAAGGGGACGACGCGGAGCCGGGGAAGATGCGGCAGTGGATGCAGTTGATTGCGTGCGGCCAGGCCAGCGGAGGGAGTAGGGTGGGCCGGGGAAGCCTGCGCGGCATTACAGCGGGCCACAAGAGGAGGGAGCAGGCAGTCCCGCCGGCGCTAGTTTAGGCGGCTGGAGCAGGAAGATCAGAGATTGAAGAAGCACGTCGGCCGTTGGATGGACATCCAACAGTCACTGCTGCTAGAATCGTGTGTTGACTGACAAAGCCTTGCGTAAACAAGTCAGCCTCGAAATCTGTGGCGTGTACAACCCATTTGCTATTATTTTTATAAATTCTACTCATTTTCTAATTCATATGGAATTTATTGCAGTCCGTTTTCCATTTTTAGAATTGCTGCCCATTTTCTGGTCAGTACCAGGGTTAAAAAAATTAACTAAATATGTGGGAAATTTTGAAAATTCGTAAATTTTTGCTCGGGAACAAAATATTCTTAATCCAAAAATTAGTAGCCATACTAAAACAAATTTAAAAATAAATTAGTACTATGTCATGTTAAATCCAATGAAATACATATAAGATATCAGTGAAGAACAAAAACAAAAAAAGAAACTAATATCCCATTTGCTATAATTTTTTTGGAATTTTCAACCCCTTTTGATATTACTTTTAACACACACCGACCATACTCTTTGGCCAGGCCAGAATGCATCCCTCCTCGTCTTGAAAGATTTGCAGCCCAGTAAGTCGGAGAAAACAAATAGGCCTAGCTTGGGTATTCTTCAAAAAGAAATACTGGGCTACCTATTTTCCCAAAGAAAAAACTGCTGGGCTGGTCATGTTGTTAGACGGGCCACAGAGACCGCACAACCCAGTTTATAGCCTGCTCCTCCGAATTACTACTAAAAAAAGTTGTGCAATTCTATCGTTAATTGACTATACGTTGAAAATGATGTGGGTCCCAGATATCAGCAGGGTGGATTAGAGTAAAAAATGAGGGGTTCATCTGAGTAGTAAAAGAGGCGCTTGCTTGTGTTCGGGAGTGGACCTGGTGGGTCCGTACTGTCATACTCACAACTATAGTCCTATCCCGATTCACTATGTTGATAGGGACCGTTTTGAAAAAAACTATGTTGACAGGGCCGGACGGCGGCGCCGCGGCGAGCGCACCAAGGAGGTGGATAAAGTGCTGTCGCCAATGTGCTGGGCTGGGTTGGACATTCTTATTGAAAAATAAAAATGGACCGGATCTATTTACGACGTTGACTATGATTTGCATGGGTCCGCTGGTTGCAGGAAGAAAATGCTGGGAGAAAGAAGACTGGTCGCTTCTTTGCCGAAGAATAATATCGACTGAATGTAATGACACTATCATAGGAAATAATATCCTCCTGTTAAATCGTGAATTTAAAGAACTGGTGCATGAGCATTTAGCTTTATTTATTTATTTACTTATTTATGTTTAGGGGACCATGAGCATGTACCTGGGCCGGATTCATGTGAGAGCCTCCCTTCCAGTTAATTATGGGCTTCTCTATTGGGCCTTCATCAGTGGGCTGCATGTTATCAACAAGTGGAAAATGTGTTCCGTATGAAAAATAGTATGCGCTACGTACGGTACGGGGCACTAAAGGATCGAACCGTGCAACGACTTCCAAAACATTGTGTTTGTCATTCTAACAACACATTTATTCAACAAACAGACGAAATATACTACTGATTGTACATTGAAAACAGCAGCAACAACAACCAGGGCTGGGGGTGCAACAGAAGCAGTAAGCAGGCCAGAAGAGTGAAGACGCAACTCTCTCTTCCAAACCAAACATCAGCCATCATTACAAAAGGGCTACCAAAAAAGAACAAGTGTATGCATCAAACTAAATAAAGATCCTACTACACCAAGTGTACGCATCTAACTAACTGGCTCAGTTAGACGTTACTATTTATTAAGCTATGGAGATTGTCTGACGGCTTGAACCAGATGGGTGCCTGACGGGGGAAAGTCTAGCCAGTAGGTCGAAGTCTGATGCTTGCGACCCTCTCTCCTACTTTGGGCTGTAGAGCGTGGCGGCACATACCAGGGTATGGTGCATGTAGAGACGCATGGTACGCTGTGTACACACAGTTTTGCCTGATGAACGAAATCGCGCTGCCATCATGATCCTTGCCGTCGGTTATCTCCTGGTTAATCGGATAATTCAGTCCGACAAACAGAGAGCGTGTACCAAGGCTACTTACCAACCTCCAGTCAAAAATTCCTGAAGGCCCAGAGAAGCTGGGATCCTGCTCAAAGACCTTGCAGTGACTGTGATTGTATTCCACGAAACAACACGTCCGGTACGTGCGAACGATCATCAATCGTTCACCGTCGTTTGATCGAGCCAGGAACCACCTGCAACTGCAATGCCGCTTTTCTTTGAAAGGTTCTGGGATTAGGAAGGGTAGGGACACCAGGCGGCCTACAACATCATATCAAGTTGGAGTCAAATAACCCTCAAAAAAAAGTTGGAGTCAAATAAAAAAGGGCTCTTGATGTAGTCAATCTTA
Source organism: Triticum aestivum (assembly GCF_018294505.1). NCBI lineage: Eukaryota > Viridiplantae > Streptophyta > Magnoliopsida > Poales > Poaceae > Triticum > Triticum aestivum. Next base: position 285,511,827 of record NC_057808.1, on the reverse strand, counting down.
AGAATAGCATGTTATGAGCATGAATATTTTTTAAGTAAATGTTGACAGTAATATAAGCAAGCCATTATGATATTATAGGAAAGTAACATACCGCTGTAACAGCCGTTTGTAGCGATGACTGGAGTAGGCCAGCAATACGTCCAGCCATAGAAGGAGTCGACATCGTAAATGAAGCCCTTGTGTTCAATGGCATCAGAGAACCATGGAGGATGTATGATACTGCGATGGACGTGCAGATTTATCCACTTACCGCAGTGACCTGTCAGATAGGCGAGACCGCGGTTGAAGAACGCAATTAGCCTGAAGTCTTTGTAATTCGCAGATCTTGTGGGCACTTGGCAGATTACAACCTTGAGCAAATCAAACTTGGTATCATGTTGGCTACTGTAAGATTCCGAGTATTCTGGGCCGCGGTGCCAAAGCAGTGCAGTGTTAATCGAAGGAAGGGGATCAATCACCGGGTGTAGACCTCCACGAGCATCCAGCTGCCGCGACCGTCGACAAGCACCATCCAAGACATGTTCATGACGACCCAATACCTACCGTTAATGTAGTTGAGGGTGACGGGGATCGGATCGCAGTCAAGGGGGTTGATGCTCGCCACCCTACGATCGTTATGCTGCGTGACACGCCGTTTCTGAAGATCAGGCGGCATTAGCAAGCAAGGAGTTGGCTTAAAAAGCTCCGGCCTGAGGGATTTGAGTAAACGGTACAGCCCCGACGAGCACGCGGCGAGCGGCATGGTACTGAGATTGTCCACATGCGAAACAATGAGCTTGATTACCTTTGTGGGGAGCGAATTCCAGCCACTCTTTCGGCGGACGCTGCTTGGTTCTGCCATTGTTAGTGCTTGGGTTTCGGACTAGGGGGGAGGCGCCTTAGCGGGTATGGAAGATTGGACGAGTGGGGGGGAGGTGCCTTAGCGGGGATGGAAGAGCGGACAAAGATGGAGAAGCGAATATGTGCTACGGGAAGTGGACAAGTGATGATGACTACAACACGCCGCTTGACTTACGAGACACATACCAGCAGCGTCGGGTCATATCGAAGTCAGACAACTTGCTTGAGTGATCACAGTACTGGTACTCCCTACAGTACCTGCTACTATGCCCTAACTTGCTTGAGTAGAGTAGTAGTGGAGTAGGACTCCGCTCTATTACTAGAACCAGAGGAGTAGTATGTTCTAATCTAAAATAGTTACAAACTTCAATGCCCAAGAGTGGAATGACTACGAACCGCCATCGGTGCTAACTCCAATCCTGCAAGTCATGGATTTGTTTCTTTTTAACTTTCTGTACGAATCTGTAGCCAGCCTGCAAGTCATGTACACTATACTGACAGTGGAACCCACAGAGTACTTAGAATACAAGATTAAGGATGCAATTAACTTTTTATAGAGGGAGAATCATACACGCAATTAACTCAAATGGATTGGATGTGACTCTATTATTCTCCAACGGCAACCGGCAAATTTCCTCCCGCGGGCCAGAGTAGGTTTCTCGGTTTGCATGCGGGTTTAACGGAGGGGTTTGATGGAGGCGAGGAGGCGTGTTCAGCCGGGCGTGCAGTGGACGGCGCAGTACTATTCGATTTGACAACTACAACTAGTATATTATAAAAAACAAAGAAGAGTAGTGGAGATAGAGATAAGAATGGAGACTAGGGAGGAGCACCATCTACTGCTTCGTGGGCTACTCTTGCGCTCCATTCGGCGGCCGCAACGTCCCCTACAGCCACTCCCTCCTGCGCTCCATTCGGCGGGCACTGTTGAAATGGGGAGCGCTTTCTCGCGACTGCTAGCAGCGACGACTTCACCGACGACGACTTCTTCCCCGACCTCGGCAACCTCTTCCTCAACGACATGGGCGACAACCTCAACGCCAATGGTGCTGCTCCCGTTGCATCGTATGTGTTTCTGTCCTTCCTGTTTGAAATCGTGGTAGAATTCATGTTTCTAGTCTGTGTCCTAGATTCGATCTGTTCATCTACTATGCTAGTCCGCATGATTAGTTTAATCTCTGTTATAGCCGTCATGATTTATTTTGTAGTAAATCTCGTAGTAACTTGCTCATATATTCAACTGGCGGAACGTCCCCTACAGCCACTCCCGTTTCATGGACGGCCTGGTCGATGCCTCCAAGGAGCCCTTCGTCTACTGCCATGAGTGCCCGGTGCCGTTTTGGTGCTCGCCGGCGGACATCGTGCATCACCTGACGCAGGCGTGCGGCGATCACTACTGGCCCTTGGCGAAGAACATCAAGTACGAGACGTGCTACCCGCTCACTATGCCGGAGTTGCTGGAGGATCAGCACTGCCTGCTAGTCTCGGAGGAGGACGATAGCGTCTTCCTCTTGATCATGGCCACCGGCGAGGCCCGCGCAGGCCACCGCCACATCTCTGTAGTGTGCGTCAGGGGCAACGCCGCTGACGCTGACACTGACACGAGGCCGATGTACGGGTGTGTGCTCACTATTACTACCCCTCGGAGGTACGTGGGCGGCAACACTGGCTACGTCAAGCTGACTTGGACTGTGCCGAGCTGGGACCTTCCCGCTGATGTGGACATGGAAGACGCATGGTATTATTTGACGATGTGCACGGGGACTCCAAGGAGGTTCACCTGGACATCTGCATTATCAAGTTAAATGTTGATCATTAGTCTTCGCTCAATGTAATCCGCTGTCTAAGCATGTGGAGACTTCTGAGGGAGTCCTGGACTAAGGGGTCCTCGGGCGTCCGGCCTGTTATCTGTTGGGCCGGACTGATGGGCTATGATGACATGAAGGCCGAAGACTATACCCATGTCCGGATTGGACTCTACTTGGCGTGGAAGGCAAGATGGGCGACAAATTATGAAGATTTCCTCCTATGTAACCGACTCCATGTAACCCTAGATCTCTCCGGTGTCTATATAAACCGGAGGGCATAGTCCGGATAGGACAGATTCATTACCATATACTCATAGGCTAAACTTCTAGGGTTCACCCATTACAATCCCGTGGTAGATCAACTCTTGTAACACTCATATTCATCAAGATCAATCAAGCAGGAAGTAGGGTATTACCTCCATAGAGAGGGCCCAAACCTGGGTAAACATTGTGTCCCCGGTCTCCTGTTACCATCGATCCTAGACGCACAGTTCGGTACCCCCTACCCGAGATCCGCCGGTTTTGACACCGACAACTTCCATGCATGATCTTGCTCTATTGGAGTATCGCTCATGAATAAAAGTGTATCCATGGTTTAGTCTAGAATCTTCCATGTATGAACTTTTACTACAATACTGGTGAAATACTTATGATGAACCATTTCCTGCAAAGCACAATAAGAGTTATTTCTTCACAAGTTTTGGATGCAGGTTGAACAGTTGAACACTTTTGTTTGCAAAAGATACTTTTTTATCTATTTCACCCGGATGTTTGTGAGCTCTAGAGATGAAATAATATCCGAACAAACCTATCGATACCCGTTACACATGAGATGACCCCCACATCCTTTGTCAAAATAAACAACTCCCCGATCAATGCACTTCACTCTTCCGTGCAACGCACGGGCACCTTACTATAGATTAGTACAACCAAAAATTGAACTAACGTTATATATAGTATGATAAATGATGATGCATGTCACCTTAAATTGTAGGATTATCATTGAAAACTATGTTCAAATACGAATCCAACGATATTGTTTTTGTTGACATGCACTAACATTTTGTCAGTTAAATCTTTAGTCAAATTCAATGGGGGATAAACCACGACCGATGTAGTAGTACTAGTGTAGAGGGCGGCGCTGCACGGGAGTCTCACCCCGCTCATGGCGCGGCAGTAAAGCCGTCATATCACAAAACCCAACCACTCCCAGTAATAAGTGGCCTGGTAAAATAAACGGACAAGCAACCATCACATCCCTCCGTCTTTTTTGCATTTCATCTCTCTGCATTTACTTTCTCCAGTTCATCTCGCACACTCGATCCCTAGCTACTACTCCTAGTATCCCTAGCTACTACTACTTGGTCCAGTTCTTTTGGCCGCTTCCCCAGCTTTTCCCATAAGACTAGTCACAGTGGAGAGTAACATTAAGGCGCCTCACTCATTTATTTGGGCTTCTAAACTACTACTAGTACTCCCTCCGTCTAGGTGTGTAAGTCATCTTACGTTGTGCACCGCGACCAAGGCGGATAGGAAAACGAGAAAACTTAATGTCTTTTTGCTAATTAATAGCATTTCATGCAATGAACTAACCACTGCATGTCATGTTTGGTAGTCTCAAGTCATTGAGAGCATGCACGGCCCACATCTCTTATTGGTTGATATGTCACAAAACAAGAAACGAGGACGGAGTTAATGTACCATGCCTAAGTGTTTTGGGATTATTTGGTTTTCGTAAGGTGACTTACACACCTAGACAGAGGGAGTAGTACCTCCATCCTGGTTTATTCCTCACCATTGTAATTTTTGCTAAATTTTGACCAAAGATTTAACTGATAAAATGTTAGTGCATGTGACATGCACTAACATTCATTAGTTAAATTTATGATCAAAATTTGACATAGATTACAATGGGGACCAATAAACCAGGACGGAGGTAGTAGTTATGGGATTACTAATCTAGAAGCCTAAAAGAACTGGCCCCTGGTACTCCTACTAGTAGTAGTACTCAAGTTGGAATTCCAATTGCACGGCACAACTTGTTAGGCAAAAAATTCGACACATGGTGTAGGAAGCAGTTTGGGAATTTGCATGCCTTTCCGACCAGTGAGATACTCCATACAAAGTACGACAGAGAAATAACCACAGAGAAGGAAGCTAAAAGTAAACAATCAAACGAGCATTTTTGCATTTGTTTTGCATTGAATCGTTTCACAAGCTTGACTAGTGCTGTTTTTCTACTTTTACAAAAACCGCATCGTAATGTTAAAACATGCATTTGCACGTACATAAGTAATAGTAGTACTCCCTCCGTCTAGGTGTATAAGTCTTCCCTCCTTGGGCACGGTGCACAACCAAAGATGACTTATTGACCTGGACGGAGGGAGTAGCACAGTCTGCAAGCATATATAGAGAGAGACATGTACTGCGATAGTATATAGTAAAGTTTGTGCTATATGCACGTACTTGCAAAATGCGTACGAATACACAAGGTTTCCAAACTTTCCCTTTTACATACTTAATTAAGGACGCTAATAATTCCTGAACGTTCGGGATTTATCATTTGCGTCCCAAAACTAATGAGATCGTCTTACAAAACAAAAATTATACTCCTCCTAAAATCCACGACGCTCGCAGGAGTGCTTGCGGCGCGCCACGAGTGCCCTAGTGCGCGGTCGTTTCCCAGCGCGCTGACACAACGCCTCTTCCTCAGCCTCGCAACTCCCGAGGTGCTGATTGGCGGCTTGCCGGCGGGCGAGCGCGATCTCACCGGTGTGGTGATCCGACGCCAACAGGTACTCCTCCTCGCTGGAAGCGTGCACCCGGTACACGTACCGCCAAGCGTAGATGAGGCGCTTGGGCCCGACTACACTCAGGGCATCGGCACGGGCGTCCTCCGCCACCCTCACGGCCCTCACACGAGCCTTCTACCAAAGAGCCAATTGCCCGACTCTCTCGGACGCGACATAGGCCTCCCAGGCAGCTTGTAACGCGGTGCGCTTCTCTTCCTCGGCCTTATTCTCCGCCTCTATTTTGGCGCGCTCTGCTGGAGGCAAAGCCTCCCACAAGGCGACATCCATTTCTTTCCAAAGCTCCTCAAGGCTGGGGGGCTCGGCGGGCGGCGCGGCATTCTCCTCGTAGCGGGGAGCCGACACATCCTCCGACGCGCATGCTGGTGAGATTGGGAACGCCGACGCGTCCACCTCGACGCGTCGCGGCGAGGAGCGGAACACCGACGCGTCCTCCTCGACTAGTGGCGGCGAGGAACGGAACGGCGACGCGTCCACCTCGACGCGTCGCGGCGAGGAGCGGAACGCCGACGCGTCCTCCTCGACTAGTGGCGGCGAGGAACGGAACGGCGACGCGTGACCGTCCGCGCGGTGCAGCGAGGGGCGCCTAGGGCTTGGGAGGGGAGATGCCATGGTGGTCGACGTGAGAGGGAGGGGGAGGAGATAGCGATGAACGTGAACGTGAGGGGGAGGAGACAGCGATGTCATGGGAGGCGTAGTATTTGTAGCGAGCAATGGCACACCTACGTAAGATATGGACTGAGCTGCACTGACTTAACTGTAGGTCCAATTGCGTCACTGACATGTGGGCCAGACCCCTGTTGGGCCCATATGTCAGTTACCCAATGCACCTGCAGTTAAGTAACAACTACGTGGGCATATTTGTTGGAGTAAATTACGGGGGAGGGAAGGGGTGGAAATATTGCTGGTCACAACGGATTGGACGAGCGCGGGGGGAGGAGAGTCATGCATGCAGATTTTTTCCACACGGGGTGGAGTGGTGGGACCGCCGGAGGGAGAAGGAGAGTCTGGCAGGCATATTGTTTCCACACATGGAGAGGAAAAGATTTGGAGACGAACGGGCTTCCTGCAGGTATGGGGAACGGTGCATAATAAGTCTCATCTTGCATGCCGGGCTAGGTATAGTCTCAAGTCATTAAAAACATACATGCCCCACACATGTTCATATTTCAAGGTGCTCTAAATTATTGCATGCGATGATTAAGGTTGGCCATAATGGTGGTATCTTAGCTGGTATCATGCACACGGGAATAGCAAACATGCTGATGTGGCAAAGAATTAAAGAAGAGAGGGGGGTTAGAGTAACTAGTGTTCATGTATGCATTGGTAAACACATTTTTTTGTGAAGAACTACAAAAACTATTCCACCGCCTCTATCTTGCTAAGAGTAGGTGAAAATTTTGAATCGAGCCCTTTAAACTAGAAGGGAGGTAGTAGTACTCTAATAGCTAACCTTGGCCTGTTTGGATCCATGTGTTAGAGTTAGTTTGAACTCAACTAACCCAAAAAAATCTAACCCACCCAAGAGGTGCTTATTTGGGTTAGTAGTAGTTCTTATACTCATTATAATCAGTATTGTAGATATTGATATTTTTAGTATAAATGGTTGACGGAAGTAAAAAGGACCAGAGGGAGTATCGTGCATGCGGAGTAGGCAAAAAATTTGCTCATTTATAGCCGGTCGAAGTCTCAAAGGGCGCGACCGCGCGAGGGAGGCGAAGGTCGTGGCAGGCGCGAAGGTTGAAGGAATTAATTGAAGTTACACACAAGCCGGCATGGCGTGCAAATAGGCAGAAGCTATACCGTCAGGCCTACGATATGGGTCTAGTAGACATGACATCTAGTGGGTCCCTCATAGTTCTCGAGAACTCTTTGGGGGCTTGCAGCCGTTTATCTACCGGGCAAGCTAGCAACCCCACGCTGTTCGCACGCCCTACTCGTCCCCGTCTTCTACTAGTACAGTACCTTACAACAGTTCGCTCCCAGTCGTCCCGTCCTTTCACATTACGGCAGTTCCACTAATCCTAACCCTCCTCCCAAATCCATGGTGTCCCAAATCTCCATGATCGGCGGTGAGTACAATGTTAGAACCATCACCGGCGATGAGTTCGACGTCATCTACACCCATTCTTCCGCAATGGTGAAAGAATGCCTTGCTCGCTTCAAATGCTTGTTCGAAAACTGCTTGACGGGGGGGGGGGAGGTTGATTTCGTGAATGTATTTGTGGGAATATGTGTCGATGAGATCTCAAACAAAATTTTGCATGCAATGTGTGTGAAATGGAGGCCTATCCATATCATATATAGAGGGTCGGGCGATCCACGAGAAGAGAGGGAGGGGTCATAGATATCGATAGAGTCGAAGAGAGGATCAAGTGGGTCGGTGCGAGATCGATGAAGAGAGCCATCGAAATTGTGTGTGTGTGTGTGTGGAAGTCAAAGATATAGGGCGACTGACCTAGCTACCGGAACGTCAGAGGGCACATGTCAAGTTTGTGTGTGGCAGGGAGACATGACTAGAGCGCTCGATGTATCAGTGTGTGTGTGTGTGTGTGTGGGAGGGGGTGGGGGAGGGGTAGGCAGAGGCCTAACTATAGAGGTAGAACGACTCGTATATGTGTTGAGAAGGAGAGACCCAACTATGTCTTGAGGGAGATCGGTCGACATCCATACATAACTGAAGGACGGGAAATAGGATGGGACAGAGAGAGAGAGAGAGAGAGGAGAGAGAGAGAGGGAGGGAGAGGGGTAGAGTGCTGGATGGGTGATGGAGTTGCTTCTCGAAGATGGTCGGAGAGGCCTACTAGACAAACTGAGGGTGGAACTGAAATATTATCAATAAGAGTGGGGATGTGTTTCTGTGTGTGCCTGTGCGTGATAGATCTGTCGGGACACATCCATAGATGATGAAGGGGAACCATGTGCTTGGTAAGCAAACCTAACTAGATCGGTAGATCAATTGTTGTTTGTTGGAGGAAGGGAGAGACATAACTAATGAGGTAGATCGATCGACGCGTGGGAAAAAACGAGTTATAAGGACCTAGCTAGCTATATGTATAGTGGGAGATCGGTCAGTGTACGTCCATTTGTTAGAGGAAAATAAGGCCCGGCGAGACGGATAGACAGAGAGAATGGAGCTAGGAGGTGGTGCGAGAGGCCCAGCTACTAGCTAGATAGGGGGAGGAGTGTGCGGTTATGAGATCGATGAAAAGAGGGGCGTGTGCATGCACGAGAGGAAGTTAGTGGTAGCTAAAAGGTTAGAGGATTGTGTGGGTGTAAGAGACTAACAAAGATCATAATTTGATATGAAAGTGGATTCATATATTTGAATAGGAGATCATAGTGTTTTAAACATATGCAGCATGAATATAGCGGTGATACGCGTGTTGTGGTTTTGCACATGTTATACCATAATGTGATAATGCATGGCGTTTGCAACTCACAGCTAAATGTCGAACAATCTAAACCATACTATACATCGAACAATCTCACATTTTATTTGAATTTGTGATAATGTGTGGTGTTTGCAGCTTACAACTAAATATCGAACAATCTAAACAATACTATATACCAAACATTCTCACATTTTATTTGAATTTGTGGTAATGTGTGGTGTTTGCAACTCACATCTAAATACTTGTAGGCGTAGGGGGCGGGGCACCATACATAATGTGATAAACACATTATACATATGAGACATGGTTTAGTTTGTGAAGATCTAGCTAGAGCTTGAAATGTACTATGATTTGAAATCAATAGAAGTGGATTCAAAAAATCGAGTTTGAGTTCATATAGTACACATAGTTCATATGTAACTTGAGACTAATCATGTGGTGTGCTGTGAAGATAATACACAAACGATGGTTTAACTTGAAATAATGACGATTGTAGATCTTATTAAAACAGAGAAACGAATTCAAATGCTTTGACTTCACAACAATCATTATTGTAGATCTTATTCAAATAGAGAAACGAATTCAAATTTAGTTCATATTGAAGCGGTAGTATATACATTTGGAATGCACTAAAACGTTCATTTGAGTACTAGGTTGCATGCATTATACACGTAGCGAAATATTTTAATTGAACATAACATGAATTCAAAGTTTTGAATGACATTTGTAGTGCGAATTGATTTTAGTACAGTACACGTTAGGCTTGTCCGGAAATTTCAACCCGCGCCTTGTTAGCCTGAAATATTTAAGATATATCTTTGTCTCGTTGTGCTCCGACAACTCACTCCATCTCAACCCATGCCTTGCTATTCCAAAATTACAACGCGCGCAAAAACTCCCACCTCCTGTGAAATCCCGACACGCGAAATGCCCGTGATACCCCCGAACCGAAAGAACCGCCTCAAATTGGTGGGGGTACTTTCGTAACTTACCCCACATTTCGGACAAGCGCGTCCCTAAGCCATGGTTCCCCACTCCCATCCCATCCGCCCACCCATTCGTACACCGAGGCCGGGAAAACCCGCGAAGCCCCACACCCTCCTCCGTCCGCCACCCAGCCGGAGCCTCTTCCCCGACGACGTCGTCCACAACAACTCCTCGACGTCCCTCATCCACCGTACCGGATGAGGATCCATCGTCGATCTGGTCGTCCTGTCGGTTCAGCCACCCTGTCCTCCACCTCCAAGGAGCTACCCCGACATTCCCCTCGTCTTTCGCACCACCTCCATTCCCACACCGCCGTCTTCACCTGCACCAACGGAAGAGCATCATCATCACCATTTCCTTGGATGAAGCTGCGGCCTAATCGGCGCCACCAAAGAGGTTGTACACTAATCGCCGCATTTTCTTCTTGATTCGATCTCACGGTGCTGCCGGCGCTCGGTCCCGAGCCGACATGGCGCGGCCCCATCCACGGCGGCGTCGCCGGCCACTTCCTCCACGGCGTCGCTTCCTCGGCGGCGACGTCCACATCAGTAGGAGCTGCTGCTGCTTTAGCTCTCGCTCGCGCTGCTGCTGTGCTCTTGCTCTCGATCCCCTGCCTGGTCTGCTCTTGCTCTTTCTCTTGCTCGCGCTGCTACTCTCGCTCTTGCTCTTGCTCGCGCTGCTGCTCTCGCTCTTGCTCTTGCTTGTGATGCTGCTCCGATTTAGCTACACTTCAGTCGACTGAATCAACTTTCGGGTCAGTCGATTTTTAGGGGGTGGGGGGCTCGCCGGAGTTAAGGAAGAACCAGCCGCAGCGGGGAGGGGGGCTCGCCGGAGAGGTACCCCACTATCTATCTCAGGGTTCAGGGCGGGGGCGATGGTCGCCGGCGGTGGTGGAGTGGTGGCGTGGGGATCGCCGGAGAAAAATCTCGGCACGGGGGGCCTACAGGGATGGCCGGGGCGGCGGCGGGCCGGCGGTGGGGAGTGTTTTCGGGGCGGGCAGGGTGGCGCACCGCCGGCCGCGGGCGGCGGGGGGCGGCTGTTTGGCCGGTGGTGGCTGGCGGCTCAGGGGGGTGGAGGTTGAAGATGAACTGCAGGCCCTTGATTTCATATCCAACGGCTGCAAAATCGACTGACCAGAGATGAAAAAGTAAGTTGACTGACGTGTAGCCTCACCTCTAGTGTGTTCAGTTTCGACAGTAAAATTCAGTTTCGACAGCAAAATTCAGTTTTGACAGTTAAGTTCAGTTTCGACAGTTAAATTCAGTTTCGACAGTTAAGTTCAGAGATGAGCGGCTGATGTATACATCTAGCACTTTGTGGTTATGTATTTTACGTCATCTATTGGAGATGCTATTAGAATTCCGCTCAGGTTAACGTTGTGAATCATGCAATGCCATCTTGTTTAGCCAGGCATCATATATGTGAATTTTGCAATGCCACCCTGGTTAGCCAGTCATCTTATATGTGAATTATATCATGACATCATTTTTTTATTACGTGTTAAATTTGTCAACAATTTTAGTACATTCAATTACTCTTCCCGTGCATCAGCCATTCGGCACGGTCATGGAAAAAATCTGGAGTGGAAACAAGGTCTTCAGAGCAGACAATGCTATCTGACGAAGCGCATGTCTTGCTGGTTACAGATAGCTCCCCAGAGGAGGATTCAGAGACAGATGACCAGTCCTATCCCCCCTGAGGTGCATGCTCTAACTTGGCAGGGTTATGTTGCTCATATCGTGCGTATGGTATTTTGCATTGCTATGTCATTTGCTTAGTTTAGACATGATTTGTGTGAATGCCACCTGTTTAGTGTCTAATTACCATATATGTGAATTATGCAATGCCATCTTTTTGCAAGACATTATATATGTGAATTATGCAATGCTATCTTGTTACAAGGCATTATATATGTGAATTATGCAATGCCATGTTGTTTAGCCAAGCGTCATATATGTGAATTATATCATGCCGTCCTTTTTTTGTATTTCTCATTGCTTTTGTCGACAATGTTTGTATATTCAACTGCTCTTCCTGTGCATTAGCCATTTGAATTGGTGATGGAGAAATCTGGAGTGAAAACAAGGTCTTCAGAGCAGACAATGCTACCTGGTGAAGCAGATATGTTGCTGGTTACAGATAGCTCTTCAGAGGAGGATTCAGAGGCAGATGACCAGTCCTATTATCCCCCTGAGGTGTATGCTCAAACTTGGCAGGGTTATATTACTCATATCATGCATATGTTGTATTGCAATGCTTAGTTTTTACATCATATACACGATATTGAATGCCATCTCCTTAGTTGACACATCATATATGCGAATGCCCTCTGCTCACTTCCTTAGTATATAAATCATATATTTGAATTATACCATGCCATGATGTTTACATAGACAGCATGTATCTGAATTATGGCATGCCAACCCATTTTCTAAAGACATAATATAGTTATATCATCTCATCCTGTTCACATAGTCATCATATTTTGAATTATGTCATTCTATCCGTGAATTATAGCATGCCATCATGTTTCCATCGATGACATGTTTGTGATTGATGGCATGCCAACCACTTTAATAGACACATCGTATAGTTATATCATGTCATCCTATTTACATAGTCATCATATTTGAAGTATGTTGTTCTATCCTGTACAACTGGGTAGGGGTACAGTCTGCGAGAGTCCTGTTTACATAGTCATCATATTTGAAGTATGTCATTCTATCCTGTTTAGTTAGCCATCATACATGTGAAATTGTGTCATGCTATCCTGTTTAATTAGCCATCATATATTTGAAATTATGTCCTGCTATTCTGTTTGGTTAGACAACATAAATGTGCATTATTTCATGCCCTGTTTTCTTCCCTACTATCCATTGCACCTATCTATCTTACAATGTCTGTACATTCAATTACTTTTCTTGTTTATCAGCCATTTCAATTGGAGGGGGTGATGGCAGTATCTGTGGGAGTAAAAACACGGTCTTCAGAAAAGATCGTGCTACCTGTCGATGGAGATAGAACCACAGTTGTACTTGCCCAAGAACCAGCCCCACCACACATAACCAAGACTCACGCAGATTGTACCCCTACCCAGTTAGACAGAGAACCAGCTACACCCATTCTAACCCCAACCCCAGCAGATAGTAACCCAGTTCCCGTTGACACAGCACCGTCTCCACCACAGAGCACCCAAACACGAGCAGTTAGTAAGGCAACTGCAGTGCCCAAAGCACGAGGACCACCACTCCGAACCCCAAGTCAACGCTTAAAGAAGAAGAAGAATTGTTCTAGCTATGGTTCATACTACTTTGCTCTTGCATCACTGTATTTACTCATACCAACTAATTTAAAATTTGAAGGATGCAATTGAAACTCCAATGGCGCAACAGGTATGTTTTAAACCCGTTTCTTTAACGTGTTTGCTGTTGTAACTTGCTCTATGTTGATTTCAATTTCAATTGAATAAACAGTTATGTTCTCATGCCATGCACATTACAAGTGTTGGTATTGTTGTGTAGTTTCCCACACTTATATTCTGTCTATGCTGCTTTGTCTTAAATAGATATGATTCGAACTGTATCTATCTTGATTTGGCAACATAAACTAGAATGATATAGACCATACAGTGACCATACTACATAGATATATGTTTGTTTCATGTTGTTATCCTGTCCACCTTACTACTGAACTGGTTTACCAAAATGAGTTTCATATACTACATTCTAAACCTGTGATGTGTTTGTTTGTTCCTCCTTTAGAACGCGGATAAAAAATATTGGAGAAGGGTACCCCGTTATGCAATGGTAAAGGAAGTAATGCAGATCAGGTTCAAGATAGTGAGACATCCCTGTTGTTCTCCAAGAAAGCTGATAAAAACTATATTGAAGACACTGAGACAACCCCAAAGTCCTGTCTTGATGTAGTGTTCGAGTTACTGGCTACTACTGCTGGCACCAGCTCTTCGAACTCGCTGCCTGAATTAGTTCGGCTTCTTGAGTCTCAACTTCAAGTTGAAAGACATCGATCAGATGTTATGCGACAGGAAGCCGAAGGACTGAGGAAGTCCCTGCAGAATTCAGATGCATACTTTCTGGTGCAACAACAAGTGTTGGAGGATTTAAGCGCCAAACAAGAGAAAGTTAATAAGCTTGCTAAGCATCTTGCCAGCATTATGGGTACCCAGGATATTGTTTCTTGAGCTCTTCTGAAGTGGTTTCAGTTCTGGTCTTGTTTTGCTGCGGCGTTTATATGCTGCTTTGTTCCCTATATTTGCACTTGTGGCGAACTTTGATGCCCAGTGGATGTAATATATGTAATAGCCGTGATAGCCTAGCGTAAGTTGCTTGCTTATTTATTTCCGTTGTCTTATTTATTTGTTTTCTTGTAGTCAGTGCAGTTCTTTTTCCGCGGTTTGCTAGTGGCCGGAATAACCTATTTTTTAAAACTAGGCCACATTAACAATGGGCTACATATTTACTGTAGTTAACATGGGCCTCCTACGGGCCGTAGAAACAATGGGCCTTCTAAGGGCCGTAGAAACAATGGGCCTTCTACGGGGCATAGACACAATGGGCCTTCTACGGGCCGGATCATCAATGGGCTTTCTACGGGCCGTATGATCGGTTGGCCAAACATGGGCCAATAACATACCACATTATGGTCGTGAATGGGCTAGAGTTGAAATCGTCCGTTCATGGGCCGACCATAACGGGCCGTCGTTAATAGGCCGTATTTGATGACGCTATGAAAACGGCCCAGCGTATTAACGGGCCACAAACGGGCCGACTGTAACCACGGGCTGTATTTGGCCCACAAGCAGAAAATGACAGTAACAGGCCGAAAGTAAACGAATGCTGGAAATGAGCCCAAGAATAAATGGGCCCTGGGAAGGCCGAAAGATAACATGGGCTGGAAACGGCCCAACGGAATAATGGGCCGTTAATGGGTATAAAGTGATACACTGTTCATTACGGGTCAGTTTTACCACGGGCCGTTAATGGGCCGAGGGTTACTAAGGGCCTCATATGGGCCAAAAGACGTCATGGTCCATACATGGGCCGGAAGTTAAAATGGGCTGGAATTATATTGGGCGGCCCAAATGACGCTACTGGGCCTAATTCGGATAGGTCGTAAACGGGCCCTGGGTTAGCGGGCAGTAAATGGGCTATATGCGAACAGGCCGTTAATAGGCTTGCCGTGGGCCGGCCCGCCACCTTTTGACCAAGTCAAACGGGCCGGCCTTTTCACAGGAATGGGCCTCTGTTGGGCCGTGCCACATGTCGACATATCATAGGCGCTTTGTGTCCAATGAGTGGATGACATCTGTCCCAACGGTGAGCCGACACGTGTTTCCTCGAGCCAATGATGATTTTACACGTGGAAAATCCCCATTGGTCGGGGATGTTAACGGGTTATCGGATCCAAAACCGGACCCGATAGCTTAACGGCGTTCCGTTACGGTGGATGCCACGTGTCGGTCACCCTTGACGAAAGCACTTCTGTGACGCGCGATTTATCGTCATGGAAGTGGACACTTCTGTGATGATAATTTTGGTAATGTCAAGGAACACTTCTACGACAGCACAGGTACGACTATCTTGATTCTGTCATAAATTTGTCATGGATGTACATGCATGACAGAAAACGTGACCTACTGTGACAAACACGTATCATCACGGAAGTGTAATTTTTTGTAGTGAATCCTCAAGTTACGGACCCAGTCCGTGTAGTTGCTACCAACATCTTTCAACTTAGCTTTCTCTAGGACCACATTAAAATTCAAGGGAACGGTAGCACGGGCCATTGATCTACAACGTAGATATGCAAAAACTATCAGGACTAAGTTCATGATAAATTAAGTTCAATTTAATCATATTACTTAAGAACTCCCACTTAGATAGACATCCCTCGAGTCATCTAAATGATCACGTGATCCATATCAACTAAACCATCTCCGATCATCACGTGAGATGGAGTAGTTTTCAATGGTGAACATCTCTTTGTTGATCATATCTACTATATGATTCACGCTCGACCTTTCGGTCTCAGTGTTTCGAGGCCATGTCTGTACATGCTAGGCTCGTCAAGTTTAACCTAAGTATTCCGCACGTGCAAAACTGTATTGCACCCTTTGTATGTGAACGTAGAGCTTATCACACCCCATCATCACGTGGTGTCTCGGCATGACAAACTGTCGCAACGGTGCATACTCAGGGAGAACACTTATACCTTGAAATTTTTAGTGAGGGATCATCTTATAATGCTAACGCCGTACTAAGCAAAATAAGATGCATAAAAGATAAACATCATATGCAATCAAAATATGTGACATGATATGGCCATCATCATCTTGTGCCTTTGATCTTGATCTCCAAAGCATGGTCATGATCTCCATTGTCACCGGCTTGACACCTTGATCTCCATCGTAGCGTCGTTGTCGTCTCGCCAACTATTGCTTCTACAACTATCGCTAACCCATAGTAATAAAGTAAAGCAATTACATGGCGATTGCATTTCATATAATAAAGCGACAACCATAAGGCTCCTTCCAGTTGCCGATAACTTTTACAAAACATGATCATCTCATACAATAACGTATATCACATCATGTCTTGACCATATCACATCACAACATGCCCTGCAAAAACAAGTTAGACGTCCTCTACTTTGTTGTTGCAAGTTTTACGTGGCTGCTACGGGCTTCTAGTAAGAACCGTTCTTACCTACGCATCAAAACCACAATGATGTTTCGTCAAGTTTGTTGTTTTAACCTTCAACAAGGACCAGTCGTAGTCAAATTCGATTCAACCAAAGTTGGAGAAACAGACACCCGCCAGCCACCTTTATGCAAAACAAGTTGCATGTCTGTCGGTGGAACCGGTCTCATGAACATGGTCATATAAGGTTGGTCCGGGCTGCTGCATCCAACAATACTGCTGAATCAAAATAAGACATTGGTGGTAAGCAATATAATGATCATCGCCCACAACTCTATGTGTTCTACTCGTGCATATCATCTACGCATAGACCTGGCTCGGATGCCACTGTTGGGGAACGTAGCATGAAATTTCAAAAAAATTCCTACACTCACGCAAGATCTATCTAGAAGATGCATATCAATGAGAGGGGGAGAGTGTGTCCACGTACCCTCATAGACCGAAAGCGGAAGCGTTTGACAATGCGGTTGATGTAGTCGAACTTCTTCTTATTCTGACTGATCAAGCACCGAACATACGACACCTCCGAGTTCTGCACACATTCAACTCGATGACGTCCCTCAAACTCTTGATCTAGCGAAGTGTCGAGGGAGAGTTTCGTCAGCACGACGGTGTGATGATTGTGATGGCGAAGTGATCCGCGCAGGGCTTCGCCTAAGCACTACGACAATATGACCGGAGGAGTAAACTGTGGAGGGGGCACCGCACACGGCTAAGAAACAATTGATGTGCTTAGAGGTGCCCCCTGCCCCTGTATATAAAGGAGGAGAGGGGAGGAGGCCGGCCTAGGGGGCATGCCAAGTGGGGGGGAACCCACTTGGACTCCTAGTCCTGTTCGCCCCCCTTCCTTCTATCGGAGGGGAAAATGGGGAAGGAGAGGGAGAGGGAGAAGGAAAGGGGGGCCGCGCCCCCTCTCCTTGTCCAATTCGGACTGCCCATGGGGGGGCGCCACCCCCTTGTGGGCTGCCTTGCCTCTCCCCTATGGCCCATGTGTCCCATTACTTCCCCCGGGGGGTTCCCGTAACCTCCCCGTACTCCGATAAATACCCGAAACACTTCGGAACCATTTCGGTGTCCGAATACTATCGTCCAATATATCAATCTTTACCTCGTCATGTCCGTGATCTCATCCGGGACTCCGAACAATCTTCGGTCACCAAAACACATAACTCATAATACAAATCATCATCGAACGTTAAGCGTGCGGACCCTACGGGTTCGAGAACTATGTAGACATGACCGAGACACATCTCTGATCAATAACCAACAGCGAAACCTGGATGCTCATATTGGTTCCTACATATTCTACGAAGATCTTTATCGATCAAACCGCAATGACAACATACGTTATTCCCTTTGTCATCGGTATGTTACTTGCCCGAGATTCAATCGTCGGTATCTTCATACCTAGTTCAATCTCGTTACCGGCAAGTCTCTTTACTTGTTCCGTAATGCATCATTCTGCAACTAACTCATTAGTCACATTGCTTGCAAGGCTTATCATGATGTGCATTACCGAGAGGGCCCAGAGATACCTCTCCGATACTCGGAGTGACAAATCCTAATCTCGATCTATGCCAACCCAACAAACACCTTCGGAGACACCTGTAGAGCATCTTTATAATCACCCGGTTACGTTGTGATGTTTGATAGCACACAAGGTGTTCCTCCGGTATTCGGGAGTTGCATAATCTCATAGTCAAAGGAATATGTATAAGTCATGAAGAAAGCAATAGTAATAAAACTTAACGATCATTATGCTAAGCTAACAGATGGGTCTTGTCCATCACATCATTCTCCTAATGATGTGACCCCGTTCATCAAATGACAACACATGTCTATGGTCAGGAAACTTAACCATCTTTGATTAACGAGCTAGTCTAGTAGAGGCATACTAGGGACACTATGTTTTGTCTATGTATTCACACATGTATCAAGTTTCCGGTTAATACAATTCTAGCATGAATAATAGACATTTATCATGATACAAGGAAATATAAATAACAACTTTATTATTTCCTCTAGGGCATATTTCCTTCAATGAGGGCACCGGGGAGTTGATTTGTAGTCGGGTTGACCTGGAGGGTACCTGCGAGATTTCTACGTGGCACAGCAGAGCATTCCGGGCCCTTGCCGTAAGTCCATGAGATGGGGCGACGGGTCACATGATCGTGAGTTTATGCTCGTCACCGCGTGCTCCCAAGACACTAACGAGATTGGGTATTTGATCTGAGTTGGCCACTGGCCTATACGCACTAACCACCACGCAGGAACAATTATGGGAACTCGATGTCATATGTATCAGCCAAAGCTCTCTAGACGTCAGCGGTTTAGCGGTGCGCGCCCAGGTGGCCCGCGTAAGCACCTGCCTTGTATAAGGAGGTTGCCAGGACTGACACCGGCCGCGTTCACAACATGCAGGAGTGCAAAGGGCGATTGGCCCATGACCCCTTTCACATTTAGGATGTAGACCGGTGTGCTGGCCTCTCTGTTGAGCCTAGGTAGGGCCACGACATGCTGATCTTCTGAGGCCGAGCATGACCCAGGAAAGTGTGGCCGGCCAGAGTGATCGAGCGTGTTGGGAAATGTGGTGCACCCTTGTAGGGAACTTTATCTATTTGAATCCACGGTAACAGGACGACTTGGAGTTGTATCCCGATCTATACAACTAGAACTAGATACTGAGATGTGAAATGGATATATTGGCTCCAGGATTGCTTTCTCGCAAGGAGTTGAGAAAGGATCTCTGGCGTTGATGCTACAACATGCTTGTTATTTATAAAATGCTATTTTGTACTCTTCTAAATGCTGCAAGATGCTTGAAGATGCTAGTCTTCGATAGGCTAGGTTTTTCCTTCTCTCCTGGCATTCTACAGTTCAGTCCACAGATACAGCCCATTCCTTTGATATTGATTCATACTTAGTATAGTTCTGATTTAAGTCTTGCAAGTACTTTGGATGAGCACTCATGGTTGCTTTGCTACTTCTTTTTCCCCTATACCCGATTGTTGCGATCAGATAAAGGATCCGAGGAGCTAGACGACACCACCGACGATGACTACTACTACCCCAAGGGTGCCTACTACTACGTGGAGGCCGCCGACGGCCAGGAGTAGTTAGGAGGGTCCCAGGGAGGAGGCCTTGCCTTTTCGATCAGTGCTACTTTTGTGCTAGCCTTCTTAAGGCAAACTTGTTTAACTTATGCAATAGATAGTGTGAAAAAAGAGGGCATGAAATAGTTGACATGTATATTGTTTAACTAAAACGGATAGCATGACATAATTTCACATATATGATGTCTATCTAAACTGGATAGCATAGCATAACATAATTCAAAGATATGATGAATAACTAAACAGGATCGCATGACATAATTCACCTACATGTTATCTAAGTAATCATGATCGCATCATTTAATTCACATATGTGATTTATATGCTAAACAGAGGGCATTAGATATGATGTCTGAACTAAGAACATGGTGTTGAATATTGTGTATATGATGTCTAAACTATGCAATGCAAGACAGCATATGCATGATATGAGCAGTATAACCGTGCCAAGTTAGAGCATACACCTCGGTGGGGGAATAGGACTGGTCATCTTTCTCTAAATCCATCTCCGAGGAGCTATCGGGACCCAACAAGAGATCTGCTTCGACAGGTAGCACCGTCTGCTCTGAAGGCCTTGTTTTCGCTCCAGATTTTTCAATCTCCCACCCAAATGGCTGATTCACAGGAAGAGTAGTTTAATGTACAAACATTGTCGACAAATGGAAATGTAATGAAAAAGGATGGGCAAGATATCATTCAAATATATGATGCCTGGTTAAACAGGATGGCATTGCACATTTCACGTATATTATGGCTGGCTAAAAGACATGAGACTGCATAATTCCCATATATGATATAGAAACTAAATAGGTGGCATTACAGAACATGTCTAAACTAAGCAGATGACATATATGATGTCAAAAGTAGGCACTGCAAGGCAACATATGCATGATATGACTAACATCATCATGCCAAGGTAGAGCAAACACCTTGGGGGGTTAATAGGAGTGGTCAGCGGCGTCTGAATCCGCCTCAGAACAGATATCTTCCTCTGGATTACAATCTAGAGAGGGGTGGGGAGGGTTTGCCATTGAACCCACCATGGAGCGATGTCTGCATGACATTGTATTGCCGCGCAAAACTCTTCTCTTTTTCTCTACATGTTCAGCATGACTGTGTACAATATCTGACATGCATACGACAAAAATATGGTGAGATTATGTAAGGAGAGCATGTAGAAATTTAGAGTGATGGTAACAACCAGTGGATGGATCCGAAAATAATGATAGCAGGCTGATGATTGCTTTAATTTAATAAAAAGACAGATGATGATTGCTTTACTATTTGTTTCCCACCCAAGATGAACAACATAGGCATACCCTAGGGGAACCAGATATTAGACAGAGATACTATTCATTGCTTCCTCGATATGTGCCCCATAACTAATTTAGAACTCAAGTTTGAACATTAATTTGGACCTGACTTGGAGTCCAAGAGGTGAACATGACGATAAAGTAGCAGGTAATTTTAAGCAATGCATAACATAAGTAGAAACAAAAGAGTGCGACCTCTCTTGTGGACCCGTGTACTCCTCAGGTTCATCTGCTGAGTCGATGATGGTGATGCCGTTGCGGTGGGTGCCGGTGGCAGGGAAGGAGATCTGAGGCGGTGAAAGACGGTCAAGAGTCGTGATGTCTTGTTTGGTGGATGTTTCTGTCGATGGAGCGGCTCGGGTGAGGTGGACGACGTCGCGGCAAGAGTAGGACAAACCACACAAAGTTCCCTTTGACACCTACCTGTAACTGAAGTAATTCTGTAAGGGCTCATTTGGCTTGCATGATTCTAAAAACGGAGGGATAGGAAAAACACCGGAATAGGATAGGAATGCACATGGTAAACAGAGCATTTGTAAACACAGGATTTCTGTCAACTTGAGTGTTTGGTTTACAGGAATTGGAAGAGCAGAGGAATGCAAAGAAACATGGCCAAAAAAAGTGAACCATATGAAAGCGTGTACAGTTAGAATGTTATTCTGCCACTAATGCACTTGGTCTTGTTTTCATGCATAGGATTTTGAAAAGTAGGTCCAGGTGGATGTTTTGCTTCATTCCTTTCAACAAAATGCATGAATAATTGAATAGTAGAGTGCCATTGGAAAATTCCCTATTGCTATGTTTTTCCGTTGAACCAAAATAGCCCTAATGGATCGACATGAATGTATAGTAATAAGTGATGCAACAAGTGTACAACCTCTTTGCCATAGCCGTGTCGACCTCAACATCATTGGGTTGGTCACTGAAGCAGTTGAGGCAGAGGTGGCTATCGGAGGTGTGGAGGAAGATCTGAGGAATCTATAGACGGCGTCTAGGGCACTGCTCTGTTGTGATGGATCGTTCTGTCGCTGGAGCAGCCCCGGTGAGCTGTAAGACGTCAAGGCTGAAGCAGCACAAGACAGACATCGCCAATCTCAAGTGGGATTCTAATAGCATCTCCAATAGATGATGTAAAATAGATGTAAAATTTACATCACCAAAAACCACCTGACTACAACAAATGATGTAAAAATTGTTGACTCTGAACTTAACTGTTGAAACTGAAATTTACTGTGGAATCTGAATGTTACTATCGAAACTGAATGCAATGGTAGCAGAGAGGCACTTGACATGTAGTTTAGGGAGGGCCTGCAGTTCATCTTCAACCTTGTAACACCCCGGATGTAACTTTCCATATTTGTAACTCCAACTTTGGCCATTTTCGGCTATGTGTTATGATATTCCCTTCGTGGTCGGGTTTTGTCTTTCGTTTTGCATTTTGTTCATGTCATGCATTTCATATCATGTCATCATGTGCATTGCATTTGCATACGTGTTCGTCTCATGCATCCGAGCATTTTCCCCGTTGTCCGTTTTGCAATCCGGCGCTCCCATCTCCTCCGGTGCACCCCTCTTGTTTTCTTTCATGAGCGGGTGTCAAACGTTCCCGGAATGGACCGAGGCTTGTCAAGTGGCCTTGGTATACCACCGGTAGACCACCGGTCAAGTTTTGTTCCATTTGGAGGTCGTTTGGTACTCCAACGGTTAACCGGGTAACCGCAGATGCCTTCTGTGTGTTGCAGCAAAACCCCCTCTCTAAACAGCCCAAAACCCACCAAACTCTCTTCCATGCTGTAGGTCGTTCGATCACGATCGGATGGGCAAAAACCGCACCTCATTTGGACTCTCCTAGCACCCTCTACCTATAAATAGGCATCTCTCCCGAAAAACGTTCGCAGATGAAACCCTAACTTCGTCCCCGCCGCGCCGCCGGACGAAAACGTCCACCGACGGACACGTCCGTCTTCCCCGCCGCCGCCACGTGTCGTCTCCGGGTTCTTCCAACTCTGGCTATCAGAACAAGTCTCAGAATCAAGCTCCAAAGTCCAATGCTCCTTATCACCGTCCACTCTCAAAGGTGACTTGCAACAAATGTCAGCAGAAAGGTCACTATGCTAACAAGTGCTTCAACCAAAGGCGCCTGCCTCCTCCTCCTCCTGTCAGATCTTCCAGCAATGCAGTGGTCAAGCATAATCCAAAGTCTGCAAAGGTGAACATGATGAATGCAGCTCAAGCAGAGGAATCTACTGATGTGATAATGGGTAATCTTCCAGTTAATGATTTTCCTGCAAAAGTTTTATTTGATACCGGTGCTTCGCTCTGTTTCATGTCAAGACCGTTTTTTGCCAAGCATGAATTCACTTGTTCACATCTGGGTAAACCCATGGATGTCGTTTCTCCGGGTAAACGTTTGAGTTCTAGTATGATGGTTCCGGATGTTTCCATCAAGATGGGAAACTATAAATTTCTGTCTTCTCCAGTTGTTCTTGGTGACTCGGATATTGATCTTATTCTCGGGATGGACTGGCTCTCTAAGCACAAGGCTCAACTTGATTGTGCTGCCAGGGAAATTCAATTGACACACTCTTCTGAGGATGTGATTATTTATGCCGCTCGTGATGAAACCATTCGGTTATTTTCTCTCAATGAGAAGGGCGAATTGAATGCCATCTCTCAGATTCCAGTCGTTTGTGAGTATCAAGATGTCTTTCCAGAAGAGCTTCCGGGTATGCCTCCTCACCGGCCAGTTGAGTTTGTTATCGATCTAGAGCCTGACACGGAACCCGTTTGCAAGCGTCCATACAAGCTTGGACCCAACGAGTTGAAGGAATTGAAGAAACAGCTCGATGAACAAGAGCGTCTGGGTTTGATCAGACCGAGTTCATCTCCATGGGGTTGTGGTGTTCTTTTTGTCAAGAAGAAGGATGGCACGGACCGACTTTGTGTCGACTACCGTCCATTGAACAAGAAGACAATCAAGAACAAGTATCCACTTCCCAACATCAATGAGCTATTCGAGCAACTCAAAGGTGCTAAAGTATTCTCCAAGCTTGACCTTCGTATGGGTTATCATCAGATTCGCATTCGTGAAGAAGATATTCCCAAGACAGCATTCAGAACAAGCTTTGGTTCTTATGAATATACTGTCGTGTCTTTCGGCCTTGTCAATGCTCCTCCAGTATTCTCTCGGATGATGAATTTCATCTTCAACCCCTATACCAATGAATTCGTCCTGGTGTATCTCGTTGATATCTTGGTCTTCTCCAAGAATAAGAAGGACCATGCCAAACATTTGCGATTGGTGCTCGACAAGCTCAGAGAGTATCAATTCTATGCGAAGTTCTCCAAATGTGAGTTTTGGTTTGATGAAGTTCTTTTCCTTGGCCACATCATCTCTGCCAAGGGCATCGCTGTTAACCCTGAGAAGGTGTCCGCAATTGTGAATTGGGAACCCCCTCAAAATGTCAAGCAGCTTCGCAGCTTTCTTGGTCTTGCAAGCTATTGCCGAAGATTTGTTGAGAATTTCTCTAAGATTGCAAAGCCTCTTTCCAACCTCCTTCAGAAGGATGTGAAGTATGTCTGGTCTCCTGAGTGTGATGTTGCTTTCAACACTCTCAAAGAGAAACTAGTCACAGCTCCTGTCTTAACTCCTCCTGATGAATCCAAGCCATTTGAAGTTTTCTGTGATGCTTCTCTCCAAGGTCTCGGTGCTGTGTTAATGCAAGAGAAGAAAGTTGTGGCCTATACCTCTCGTCAGTTGAAGCCCAATGAGAAGAACTACCCCACTCACGGTCTTGAGTTGGCGGCAGTTGTCCATGCATTGATAACGTGGAGACATCTCTTGTTGGGAAGACAAGTGGACATTTTCACCGATCACAAGAGCCTCAAGTACATCTTCGCTCAGCCCAACCTCAACCTCAGGCAGACTCGATGGGTCGAAATGATTCAAGAGTACAATCCGAGTATTGAATATACTCCAGGCAAGGCCAATGTCATTGCAGATGCTTTAAGCAGGAAGGCTTATTGCAACAGCTTAATTCTCAAGCCATTCCAACCGGATCTTTGTGAAGCTTTCCGCAAGCTGAATCTCCAAGTTGTTCCTCAAGGCTTTCTTGCCAACCTCATAGTCTCTCCTACTTTGGAAGATCAAATTCGTGAGGCACAACTCCTGGATGCCATGGTGAAGAAGGTGAAACGTGGTATCGACAAGGGTCTTTACAAATACAAGTGCTATCGCATTGATGACAGAGACACTTTATTCTTCGAAGACCGGATTGTGGCTCCTAAAGGTGATCTAAGGAAAGTCATAATGAACGAGGCGCACAATTCTCTCCTTTCCATTCATCCTGGAAGTACGAAGATGTACCATGACCTCAAGCAGTCGTATTGGTGGACTCGAATGAAGCGAGAAATTGCTCAATTCGTGAATGAATGTGATGTCTGTCGAAGAGTGAAAGCAGAACACCAACGACCAGCTGGTCTCCTCCAACCTCTTGCTATCCCAGAGTGGAAGTTTGATCATATCGAAATGGACTTCGTGACTGGTTTTCCAAAGTCCAAGCGCGGTAATGATGCTATCTTCATTGTCATCGACAAGCTTTCTAAAGTGGCTCATTTCCTTCCAATCAAAGAATCTATCACAGCAGCTCAGTTGGCAGAGCTTTACACCTCCAGAATTGTCTCCTTGCACGGCATTCCACAATTGATTTCTTCTGATCGTGGAAGCATCTTCACCTCTAAGTTCTGGGACTCTTTCCAGAAGGCCATGGG
This sequence comes from Triticum aestivum, assembly GCF_018294505.1. NCBI lineage: Eukaryota > Viridiplantae > Streptophyta > Magnoliopsida > Poales > Poaceae > Triticum > Triticum aestivum. The sequence continues at coordinate 285,486,072 of NC_057808.1, read as the reverse complement.
CACAAACATTCGCTTCAGCATAGCTTTCCATCCTCAAACTAGTGGCCAAGTCGAGCGAGTCAATCAAATTCTTGAAGATATGCTCAGGGCTTGTGTCATTTCCTTTGGCATGAAATGGGAAGATTGTCTTCCATATGCTGAATTCTCTTACAACAACAGCTTCCAAGCGAGTTCGGGCAAGGCCTCATTCGAGATCCTCTATGGCAGAAAGTGCCGTACTCCTCTCAATTGGTCAGAGACTGGTGAACGCCAACTTCTTGGCAATGACTTAATCACAGAAGCTGAAGAAATGTGTAAAGTCATTCGTGACAATCTCAAAGCCGCGCAATCACGCCAGAAGAGTTACTATGATAGTAAGCACCGTGATTTGGCTTTCGATATAGGAGACCATGTCTACCTCCGCGTCTCTCCAATGAAAGGCACTCGTTGCTTCGGTATCAAAGGGAAGCTTGCCCCTAGATATGTGGGTCCTTTCAAGATCATTGGCAAAAGAGGCGACCTCGCCTATCAACTTGAGCTTCCTTCCAACTTTGCGAACGTGCACGATCTGTTCCACGTGTCACAGCTCCGCAAGTGCTTCAAGACGCCTGAGCGCACTATCAACTTCGATGAGATTGACCTCCAAGAAGATCTGTCTTATCATGAGCACCCCGTTGCTATTCCTGAAGAAACTGAGCGCAAGACTCGCAACAAGTCAATCAAATTCCTGAAAGTGAAGTGGTCGCACCATTCCGACCGGGAAGCCACCTGGGAACGCGAGGACCATCTCCGTTCCGAATATCTGGAGTTCTTTCAGTCCTAGATCTCGGGACGAGATCCTCTCGTAGTGGTGGAGTGTTGTAACACCCCGGATGTAACTTTCCATATTTGTAACTCCAACTCTTGCCATTTTCGGCTATGTGTTATGATATTCCCTTCGTGGTCGGGTTTTGTCTTTCGTTTTGCATTTTGTTCATGTCATGCGTTTCATATCATGTCATCATGTGCATTGCATTTGCATACGTGTTCGTCTCATGCATCCGAGCATTTTCCCCGTTGTCCGTTTTGCAATCCGGCGCTCCCATCTCCTCCGGTGCACCCCTCTTGCTTTCTTTCGTGAGCGGGTGTCAAACGTTCCCGGAATGGACCGAGGCTTGTCAAGTGGCCTTGGTATACCACCGGTAGACCACCGGTCAAGTTTCGTTCCATTTGGAGGTCGTTTGGTACTCCAACGGTTAACCGGGTAACCGCAGATGCCTTCTGTGTGTTGCAGCAAAACCCCCTCTCTAAACAGCCCAAAAACCCACCAAACTCTCTTCCATGCTGTAGGTCGTTCGATCATGATCGTGTGGGCGAAAACCGCACCTCATTTGGACTCTCCTAGCTCCCTCTACCTATAAATAGGCATCTCTCCCGAAAAACGTTCGCAGATGAAACCCTAACTTCGTCCCCGCCGCGCCGCCGGACGAAAACGTCCACCGACGGACACGTCCGTCTTCCCCGCCGCCGCCACGTGTCGTCTCCGGGTTCGCCGCCGCCCGCGCCCGTACGCCGCGGCCCGCCAGGCCCGCCGCCGGCCCCGCGGGCCCGCACGCCTCCGCCGCCCGACCGCCCGCGCCGCCCTGCCGTGCGCCGCCGCCGTCTCCGCCCGCGCCCCGGCCCCTCGCCTTCGGCCGCCGCCGGCCATCGCCGCGCCCCGCGCCGCGCTCGCTCCTCGCCGCCGCCGTCGGCGCCCGACGCCGCCTCCCTCCGGCCGCCGTCCTCCCCCTCGCCGTCCTCTCCTCCGCTCCGGCCGAAGCTCCGGCCACCGGCGAGCTCGAGGCCGCCTGCTCCGGCCCGATCCTATCTGAAGTTGACCGAAGGTTGACTTTTCCCGAACCCTAAAACTCTCTCTGTCCTTTATTTTTCTCAGCAAGTGCCCCTGTTCATCATTGCATAACTCTCTGCATATAGCTCCGTTTCGCGCGTGTAATATGTCAAATTGTTTGTCTCGTGATGCTCTACATTTTGTTCAATTGCACCATGTTCATTAGAGGCCATCTTGATGCCCAAATCTCTGGTGCAAGATTGCTAGTTGCTGTTATCTGCTGGTTCTTATCAGAACTTGGAGATTTGTTATTTTTGTATCATTTAATCTGTGCATCTTATGGGCATGAGCTCTACATGTGTTTTGTTGTATGCCATGCCATCTTTCCAGTGATGTATGCCATATATTTTTATGGTCTCTGTGGTGACTAGCACAAGCATGCAAACTAGGCCCCGTAATGTTTCTGATTTCAGGGACTTGGTAAATTCTGTCTGTCTGCTGTTATTTTGTTGCCATGTAAACTTGATGCTACAGAGAGATCCATGCATATTTTGGAGATGTTCAGTAAGGATGTTTTGTAGATATTGTTGTAATGGATCCATTCCGGCCCTTGTTTGAAATTATGGAGTGCCATAGCAGGACTCAATCTTGCTCTACTTTTGCTATAAAATATTTCTGGCAGATTCTTAACATGATATGCAATTTTGCCAAGCTTATTGTAGTTGATCCATACATGCTATGCATTTGTTCTTTCCATGAATAGCTTCATAAACATTCCATATTCCTGTAGGTACGCTTGTTTTGTCATTCATTGCTTTGTGGTGAGTGCATCAAGCTCACCAACATGCCTTAATGAAACCTGTTAATGAAACTTGCTATGTTTACATGCTATGCATCAGAGCAGCAGCACGAGCAAGGGGGAGAGCAGCAGCAGCAGCGCGAGCGAGAGCTGGAGCACCAGCAGCTGGGCGAGCGAGCGATCGAGCGAGAGCCGGAGCAGCAACAACAGATCTAGCTGGTATGGACGCCGCCACCGAAGGGGCCTCGCACTGGGGGAGAGCCGCCATGGAGATGTCGCCCGCGGCACCGGCTTCAAGGTAGCCGCTCCATGGGGGTGCGGGATGGAGCACCATCGGCGCCGGGAGGTCGAGCTAAGGAGAAGGCGCGATGCGATGAGTGTACAACCTCTTTGGTGGCGCCGAGTAGGCCTCGGCTTCGTCCGAGGAGTCGGTGAGGATGCTGCGTTCCGGTGGAGCAGGTTAAGGCGGCGCTGTGGGGATGGAGCAACCGCAATAGACGAGGCGATCGTCGGAGCAGCTCCTTGGAGGTGGAGGACGGGGCGGCTGAACCGGCGGGACGACGAGATGGACGACGGATTCTCATCCGGGGAGGTGGACGAGGGACGTCGAGCTGTTGCGGTGGACGACATCGTCGGGGAAGAGGCTCCGGCTGGGCAGCGATGAGGTGGCGGACGGAGGAGGGTGGGGTTTCGCGGCTGGAGCGGAGAGGTTATGGCGGCCTGGGATTTCGAATGGCAAAAAGGAGGCAATGGGAGGGGGTGAACCATGACTTAGGGACGCGCTTGTCCGAAATGCAGGGTGTGTTACGAAAGTACCCCCACCGATTTGAACTAGCGGCCCTTTCGGCTCAGGGCTGGAAGGGGGATTTCGCGTGTCAGGATTTGGCAGCTAGAGGGAGTTTTCGCGCGCGTTGTAATTTCGGGATAGCAAGGCACGGGTTGTGAAGGCGCCAGTTTTGGGAGCACGATATCTGAATTTTTGGGATATAACAAGGCGCGGGTTGAACTTTAGGGACAAGCCTAACGTGTAATACTGTACTTGTACGTACCAAATCAATTCGCACTTCCCTCAACAAAAAAGAAAACGAAAAAATAAAACTATTCACACCACACGAGAGAGTCTTGCCCCGTTTTACTATAAAAATGCTATTCAAAGCTACTCCCTCCTTCCATCTATATAGGGCCTAATGCGTTTTCTGATGCTAACTTTGACCAAATATTAGAGCAATAATATATGACATGCAACTTACACAAAGCACACCGTTAAATTCGTCTATGAAAGGTTCTTTCAATGATATAATTTTCACATTGTGCATGTCATGTACTATTAATCTTGTCAATAGTCAAAAGCGGTCTTAAAAAACGCATTACTCCCTATATAGATGGAAGGAGGGAGTATGAATCCATGTTATGTCCAATTAAATTTTTTCGCTTGCTGTATAATGCATGTAACCTACTCATACCAACATTTTAGTGCATTCCAAATGTCTATACTACCGCTGCAATTCGAACTGAATTTGAATTCGTTTCTCTATTTCAATAAGAATCTACAATCATGATTGTTGCCAACTTCAACCATCATTTGTGTATTACCTTAATAACACACCACATGATTACTATAGAGATAGATATGAACTATGTGTACTACATGAACTCGGATTCTATTTTTTGAATACACTTGATGTTGATTCCAAATAATAGTACATTTGATGTACTAACTATATATTCATAATCTAAACCATGTTCCATACGTGTACACCGTGTTTATGACACATAGTATAGTGCCCCGCCCCCTACATTATGACAAGTATTTAGACCTGAGCCACAAAAGCCACACATTAGCCCAAATTATGATCAATGTTCTATATATTATATGTAGTACTAGCAAGATGCCCATGCGTTCCACAGAACATCAACATGATCAAGGGGAGGCTTAATTTGCAAATATGGAGAGGGGTGTGGGTATCTTTTTTCAAAATTGCCATAGTTTCCTTCCTATCCGTCAGATATAAATCGGACGGCCTATATTGCAGGATGGCAGGCACACCATCATCAACAACTCTGTTTTTTATAAGAGTAGAGATAAAATATATTATATGTAGTATAACATGTTCATAACCACACAATGTGTATCACCGTTATATATATTCACACATGCGTCGGTTTAAAACACTATGATAAATTCTTCAAATATCCGAATTCGCTTTTTATAATGAAGTATGATCTCTATTCGTCTTTTACACCCACACAATCCTCTTATCTTTGTAGCTAGCTAGCGCTAACTTTCTCTCGTGCATGCACACGCCCGCATCCCTCTCACCCTCCCTCAGCATTCTCTAGCTCCATCGCGCAAATTCGTCTTTTCACTTTAGGTCATTCACCCACGGTGTGTCTAGGCCTCCCCAGCTCCTTCTTTACGGCACACATCGATCGATATGCCTCTCTAGCCAGGTGTGCCTAGCACAAACACAAGCTTCCCCTCTTCTCTTATCACCGTCCATGCCTCACTCCCACCACTCTTTTCATCGATCTCGTACTCGCACACTCCTTCCCCCTCAATATAGTATGACTCTCGCACCACCTCCTAGATGCACCCCTCTCTCTCTATCCTTCTCCCCGTGCCTCATTTGCTTCTAACACACACATGCATGTATACCGATCGATCTCCCAACATATACCTAGGTCGACTTTAACTATTCCCCCCCATCGATTGACGTACCTCACAAGTTATGTCTCTCCTTTCTCTGACAAAGGACGATCAATCTTCCTATGTACTTATGTCTGCTTACCACAGCCATATCGTCCCCCCTCATCATTCGTGCATGCCTCCTGACCCGTCTCTCACATGCACGTGCACAGACAGGCAGCAATCCCCTCTCTTATTGATATTGCAGGCGTGCCCTCTGGTTGTCTAGCAAGCCTATCCCACCATTTGTTAGAAGCAACTCCACTACCACCCCCTCCAACACTCTAGCTCTGTGTCTCTCCCAACCTTATTCCTCTCCTATACATATGCATGGATGCCGATCGATCTCCCTTAATACATGAGGTAGATCGATCTCCCTTAATACATGAGGTAGGCCTCTCTCCTCCTCCACACATATACCAGCCATTGTACCACTATAGTTAATTAGGCTCCCCCCCACCACACACCGATAGTCGAGCGCTATAGGTAGGTATCCATGCTACAGAGACAAACTGCACATGTCCCCTCTCTCGTTCTAGTAGGCCAGCCACTCTATATCATTGACGTGGGCACACACAAATTCGATGGCACTCTTTATCGACCGCGCGCGCACACACACACATCATCCCTCTCTTCAATTCTATGGACACCTCAAGTCAATGATACCTCCACTCTCTTCTCGTGGATCACCCCCTCTATATATATGATATATCCAGGACTCTATTTCACACACATTGCATATGTTACATTTTTTGATTGACCCCCCCCCCCCAAAAACTCTCACGAACTGTCACAACCCTAGAATTTGATTGCAAATAGTTGCACAAGCATCCATGCATCATGTCTAAATTTCTTTGAAAGTTGAAATGGGGATTGTTGAAACCCTAGCATCAAATGAATTCAACTAGGTTCAATAAAAATAGTTTCAATGAACCCAAATGCCCTTTAGAAAAGTTCATGATTTTTGCTAAAGGTGAAAACCTCTGCCAAAAATGATGCATATATTTCTAGGCCATTCTGGATTTTTGAATTAAATCATAAGGTATTTGACTTTGGGCATTTAAATGCTATAATTATCTTAAATGCTCAAATAATTCTGGAAACAGTTGAGGGCTATCGTAAATATTTCAGAAGGTGCCCACAATTATTTTTAGTATTTTTAGAAGTGCTTTGGTATTTTTAATAAAGCCCAAACAACTACAGAAAAATAGAAAACAAAAAGAGATAAAAAGGAGAGAGAGAGGAAGCTACCTGGGCCACTTACCTGCAGCCGCACCAGCCCAGCTCCTGTTCTGGCCCAGCCCTCCAGGGGCTCCCCCTGTCGTCTTCCACCTCCTGCCAGTGGGCAGGAGGGCGTGTGCCCGACGCGCGCCGGCACGCGCCGGCCACCTCCACCTTGCCTGCCTGTCTCCTCGCCGCCTCGAAGCGCCCAGAGGACGCCACGCAACCTCCCTGACCGCCTCGACCTCTCCCCCGTGCTCCTCCCCATCCTCTGCTCTCCCCCGCGCAACATCCGAGCGCCACCGTCGCCGCCGCCCGCCGCTGCCGCTCCCTGAGCCATTCCCTCGCCCCTCTGACGTGTCCATGAGCTCCGCCTCGACGTCCTCGACCTCCTCGCTCCGCCACTCGACGCCGGGCGCGCTCCTCTGGCCTCACCGAGCCCGTCCCCGACTGCCGTCGCTGGAGATCCCCCTCGCCGCCTCGCTGAGCTCCAACCTCCCCCGAGCCCACTTCGACGGCCGTCGTAACCGCCGTGAGCCACTGACTCTTCTCCCTCCCTCTGGTTTTCCTCTCGCACGCCGTAGCCGCCGCGCCACTTGCGCCCGAACGCCGGCCGCCGCCCCGAGCTCATTTCCGACGAGCTCTGGCCTCCCTAGCCACTGCTGCTTGCTGCGCTGGATGCGGGCGAGCTCCGTCTCCCCGTGGGTGCTCTCCGCCGCTCATTTGGGCGCCGGGAGAGCGAACCCGAGCCCCTCCGCCGCGGCCTATGGTCGCCAGTGATTAGCCACCGGTTAAACGATTCGTTAGGCCTTATTTAACCACCCCCATCAGTCGCTGACAGATGGGGTCCATGCCATTAACTAACCACCATTTTTTTCATGTTTAGTTTTAACTAATCCAGCGGGACCCATGCGTCAGAGTTGACTATGCTGACTTGTTCGTTGACTCAACCCCACCTGTCTGTGACCCTAGGCAGCACTGAGTCACTGACTGGTGGGCCCAACCGGTCAGGTTTGACCTGGACCGCGCCTGTTGACTTGATGACGTCACACCGACGTCATGCTGACGCAGTAAGGAATTTCTGGATTAAAACAAATTCAGAAAATTCCACAAAATAGTATAAACTTCAAAAAATCATAGAAATTAATCTATAACTCCAAATGAAATAATTTATATAAGAAAAATGATCAGAAAAATCCAATCTTTCCATCTATACCATTTTCATGCATGTTTGAGCAAGCTAACCTCACTGTTTAGGATGAAACATGATTAGGACAAATTTGAAAATAGACTTGGAGTTGGAATTTGATCTAGCTTTGAATTCCACTTCAATCAAAATAACTTTCTGTTGCATTAGCCCAAATCACAGCATATTGCCATGTCATGATCATGCATCATGTTGTTGCATTGCATTGATTGTGTTCTTTCTCTGTTTGCCGGTATTTGTCCCCTCTCAGTGGACGTAGTTCCGACGATGAGATCGATGAAGAACTATACTATCTTCAGATGTGCCAGGCAAGCAAAACCCCCTTGTTCATTCCGATATAATCCCACTCTCTCGCTCCTGCTCTCTTTTACTGCATTAGGACAACAACGATTCAACTGTTACATGCTGCGGTAGTTGAACCCCTTTCCTCTGCATGACCTGTCATTGCCACAGTAAATAGATGAAACCCACTAGCATGAGTAGGAGTTGTTTGAGCCCTGATGTGCCTACTCATTCATGCTTGTTTGTCATGCCTGCTATTGCTTAGAGTTGTGTCAGGTCTGATTCATCGGGGATGAATTGGAAAGTTGTGAACATGTCCTACTGTTGAGAGCTAAGTGTGTGAACACAATTTGGTAAAGGTAGCGGTGAGAGGCCATGTAGGAGTACATGGTGGGTTGTCTCATTGAAACCGTCCTCAGGAACTGAGTTCTGTGTTTGTGATCCATGAACAACTACTACCACACATTGGGTTCCGGTAACTCGACCCCTCTCGGCTTATTAACCGCCTCGATCTCTGTCCAGGAGTTGCAACTAGTTTCTGGTGTTTGTAGGTTGTGTTAGTAGTCTACCAAGTGGCTCCCGGTACAGGTGGGCTTGGGACAGACTAGGCACCGTGGCACGGTGTACCAAGCATAGATCCATCCGTCGAGGTGGGCTTGGGAACCCTTGCACACATCGTTCGGGGCCGTGAGCGACACCCCGGCCGGATCTCCTTGCGGATGGAACCCGACTAGGCGATAAACCTGGAGTAGAGACTTGTGTGGTTAGTCAGGTCGTGGCCGACTCCCTCGCCAGGCTTCCGCTTGAAGGTTGCCGAGATACACGATGTGTACATGGTGGTAAGTGGCGAGAGCGTGTGTGAAGAAGTACACCCCTGCAGGGTTAACATCATCTATTCGAATAGCTATGTCCGCGGAAAAGGACTTCTGGGTTGCCTGTACAGTTCATAGACAAGTGAAAGTTGGATACTCTAAAATGCGCGAGATAAGCATGAGTGCTATGGATGGCGTTCTCGTAGGAAGACGGGAGCGGATCCATAGTGGTGTATTGATATGGTGAATATGTGGACTCGTGTGTGCCACCTCAAAAGAGTACTTGCAGTCATAGTTTAGGATAGCCACTGAGTCAAAGCTGGCTTGCTGCAGTCAAACTCCACCACCCCCTTTGTTGATACTGATGCATATGTAGCTAGTTCTGATGTAAGTCTTGCTGGGTACATTTGTACTCACGTTTGCCTATTTTATGTTTTGCAGAGAGACGTCAGTCTCGCTAGTAGTTCCGTGTGGACTTCGACGTTTAGCTTGATACCTCAGCTACGATCTTGTGCCCTCGGCAGGATCTGGTAGATAGTCAGGCTTCTCAGCCTTCTTCATTTGTAGATGTCTGTACTTAGACATGTTAAGCTTCCGCATGTGCTTTGACTTGTATGCTCTGAATGTTGGGTCATGAGACCCATGTTTGTAATATCTCGCTCCTCGGACCCTATTGAATAAATACTTTGAGTCGTAGAGTTTTGTTGTGATGCCATGTTGTATTTACACATATCGAGCATATTGTGTGTATGATTGAAATGCTTGGTATGTGTGGGATCCGACAACCTAGTTGTTTATCCTTGGTAGCCTCTCTTATGGGGAAATGTAGTCTTGTGCTTCCATGAGCCATAGTAGTCCGCTACAGCCCGGTTCACCGGAGTCCTGGTAGCCAGCACTACTACTCCGGAACACTTGACTGGCCGGCATGTGATTCACTTCGTTCCTGTGTCTGTCCCTTCGGGGAAATGTCACGCGGTGACATCCGGAGTCCTGCCTAGCCTGCTACAGCCTGGTTCACCGGAGTCCTGTTAGCCCAGTGCTACAGCCCAGATTCGCACGCTGCTGACCGACATGCTCGATGCTGATTCATGTATGCCTGTCCCCGTAAGTTAGTGCCACTATGGGTTCACGGCTAGTCATGTCGGCCCGGGTTCTCTGTCATATGGATGCTAGCGACACTATCATATACGTGAGCCAAAAGGCGCAAACGGTCCCGGGCCATGGTAAGGCGACACCCGTGGGAATACCGTGCATGAGGCCGCAAAGTGATATGAGGTGTTACCGGCTAGATCGATGTGACTTGGAATCGGGGTCCTGACAGCTTTGGTATCAGAGCCTGACTGCTTGTAGGACTACCAAGCCAAACTGGTCGAAGTTGAGTCTAGAAATGCTTTAGTTATATAAGGGAATTGATTGGGGAAGGGAACGTAAGGCTCTTTTTACTCCTTTACCTCATGCCCTCCTGATCTGAGTCATCCTCTTCTCTTCTATGGGGATTAAGAACTAGGCTTCTCATCTTTCTATCAGGATCACGTGTTACTAATCCGTAGACTTATAGGATTGATGCATTTAAGTCTCAGTTCAGTTTCTACTATCTCCGTGTGTTGACAGTTGATCTCGGAACTTTGATATGGTGATGTTGAGTGGTTATGCCACCATTTTGCAAGATATCTCAAATATTTCTGAGCATTTACAGCCGTTATGCTGTCCGAATCATCCCAGGTTTCTAAATAGTCTGATGCATTTGCAAATCCCTAGTTTCCGTTCCCGATGTCCCTTTGGGCCAGTTCAACCACACTAATCGATGAGTTGAGGTACTTTGTTGCCTCGGCATATATGTTGGAGCTATTATTATGAACCTAGGTGTCTTAGAGAATCACCCAGTAATCTAGCAATACTTTTATCCCAGTGTGATGATTCTGGCCATCTTTCTCGAAAGCATCTCGTGATGCCATTTAGTTAGTAGGCCTTCTATTTCTGGGTTCTTGAACCCGACATTCACCCTACTTCATGTTGATAGTGTTGCTAGTTCCTTTAGGATATTAGTAACCTTTGCGATAGTCCTCGAGGTCCGTGGTAAATCCTTCTTCCAATACCATGAACCAATATGGCAGAAGTTCCTCGTTGAACCGAAAGATCACAACCAGAGTGCTCTTGATGAGTTCTCGATTCTATGTTGTGACTGCCAGTTCTACCTTTCTGCATGGGTTATCTGGAAGAAATGTTGAGCTTTGCTCGACATACTAATCTATGGATCCACAACTCAGATATATGTTCCTTTGAGTTGTCCCTCTCTCTAGTTGTATCCTGATCTCCGTCTATCATTTGATAGTCAAGAGCATGTCATGCATTCATGCTCATCGATACCTCATATTCTTGTGGTCTGTCAAGCCATTCTATTCTGGAATGACTAGGAGAAACAAACTCCAGTACCTCATCCATATCTAGGATTAGGTCAAGGTAGTTGTATTCCACAGATCAAAATGCCAATCCAGGTTTTGTTCTGTTCTACCTTGGAGTATTACCATCTTTATATCAAGAATGTCATGGGAATTGTACACCATCTTATGAATTCTTGCTACAGTGATACTTCTCGCCATCATTATTCATTCCTCGGTCTTTGTGTTGTTGTGACCGAAATGCCGACAAGTGAACCGTGATGTGTGAAATCAATACTCCTAGCAACTCCGTTGCTTGGTAGTTAATGGACAATACTCTCATTCTTAGCGTGCTGTTTATTGATCATCATCCTAAGATTGATCGTGCTACCTAGTCCATATTTCTGGTGCACACTTCGATCAATGAGTTAGGATTGTGCCAGTCCCTCGCTTATTTGATCATATCGTCTTGCCCTGAAAAGCAAGATTGTTCTCGAGCTTAGTAACATATTGGTGGTTCGTGATGTTCCGAATATCTTCTCGGAAGTATTACCAGGTTGTCACCTGACCGCTATGTTGAGTTCGTGATCATGTTGGTTTTCCTCCAAACCACCCATTCTCCAAGATACTGTGTTGGATACCCTGAACTAGTCGGTTGAGCTAAACAACAACTTGGGGAGTTGAAAGATAAAGCTTTATCTGACTTAGTTCATTCCAAAGGTATATCCTTGTGTTTGTGTGTGTTGAAGAAAGATGATAGCTTCATCAATTGGTCCCCGTGTCAGTTGTTGGATCTATTGTCTTGTCAGAACTTTGATTTGACTATGGGCTATCGTCAGATCAAATCAGAACCAACGATATTCATAATGTTGTCTTACTCGTGGTTGATCCCGCGAGCATACACCATTACATCTTTTGGTCTGACCAATGCTATCACCGTGTTCACATAATGGTGGAAGTCCAGTGATATGGAAATTCCGATGAGCTGCTATTGAGCCCATCAGCAGCATTTTGTCTCCTCCATGATTTATGTTGAACATCAAGCTAGTGTTGGAAACTTTTGTAAGCATTATCTTCGTGTTTCATTCATGAAGCCTATGTTTGGATGAAAGGAGTGACTTCCTTTGATTCACGTGCATTAGATGTAAGTTGCCACCATGAATTCGAGAAAGTTAGTTCTTGCTTCCTTTGGAATCATCCCAAGTCAGTCATGTAGTGCGAAGTATTCTATGGTCTGACAGGCTGATCATCTTCATTCCATATGTAATTCCTAGCACACAAAGCCACTGATTGATTTGTTCAAGGATAAGAAGTTCAAATGCTATTCCCGAAGGGCCCAGACGGACATGCACAAGAGTTCGTTATCTTCAATGATGGTTCCCAACCAGAACTCTGTAGTATTTTATTGTAAGACTACTATGTGGTCATGCTTGTCTGGGACGGCGCGTTCACATGTGTGCAGTAGAACCAGCTCATGTTTTGGGGCTTGCTATCATAGTTCATTTCCCGAGAATCTCGCAACGTCATCTCGTCGGTTTGCGTTGCAACCTTTCCTTTTCAGACATGCCGTCTGAAATATCCTGTTACCAACCAGATCTGAATCTCAGGCAGATATGATGGTTGGGACATTCCCAAGAATTATAATATTGGTCTTTTGAACTGTTAAGTGGATGTCATGGCTAACACACTTATCCGGGAGATCTATTATTGTAGTATCTTGAGTCAGCAATTTGGCCAGTCTTCCATGAGGAGTTGGTATGACTTAGTCCATAAGTTGTTTCCGAAGTCAGACCTTTACTTGATGTTCCAGTTACCGAATGGTATTGGGTTAAGCTGGTACATCAAGGAGAACATTAGAAGTGGAGTGCTAAATGTCTCTCGGTCGATCATCCAGATTCCTTGGCCTCGCTAAGGTAAAATCCGAGAAAGTGTTGTCCTCCTCTGCACCTGCATCCCCCATCGTTATTCATCATGGTAGTACGAGGTGTCACTAGGATCTTGGCATAGATGTTGGTAAAACCTTGATGAATATGGAAATGCTCAAGTTCTTGAAAGAACGCTCAGTCACTAGGTTATATCCTTGGTATCAACTGGAATGTGCCTTCCATTTGCCAAGTTGTTCTATAACCGTAGTTTCCTTTCCAAACTGAGTATGCCATCCTCTCGAATTCTTTCAAACGATCAATTGTGATTTGCCTCAGGCTGGTATGAAGAGTTTCAATGATCTATGGATCAAAAGTAATTCTTTTTTCCAGTTAAGGTAGTAATTCTACGAGTCACCTCCCCCAAGGTGCCCCATTGTGGAATCATGGCAATCATTCTTCTCGCTACTTTGAAACCATGCAGCATCCTACTCCAGCGTGGAATTGTTGCCTACCAAATTGAACCTTCGTCATCTGTTTCTTCCATCCCTCCCGATGTGTGTCTTGTGTCTCAGCTCAAGAAATGTTTCCACGTCTCATTCCGTGAGCTGATCTTGTGTTCATTAAGATCGATGATCCATTCTTGTGAGGTTGTCTTGCTCTCTTATCGCCATGTTGGATGAAGTTCTCGAAGGAAAGGATGTCATAATCAATATGATGTAGCGGATCAACATCTCCGAGAAGGGCAGTTGGATCGAGAAGATCGTGTTAGCTTTGTATCCCCTTTGTCTTCTTACCTCACGTCTTGAATCTCGAGACGAGATTCTTGTTAGTGGGGGTGAGTTGTCACAGCCCTAGAATTTGATTGCAAATAGTTGCACAAGCATCCATGCATCATGTCTAAATTTCTTTGAAAGTTGAAAAGGGGATTGTTGAAACCCTAGCATCAAATGAATTCAACTAGGTTCAATAAAAATATTTTCAATGAACCCAAATGCCCTTTAGAAAAGTTCATGATTTTTGCTAAAGGTGAAAACCTCTGCCAAAAATGATGCATGTATTTCTAGGCCATTCTGGATTTTTGAATTAAATCATAAGGTATTTGACTTTGGGCATTTAAATGCTATAATTATCTTAAATGCTCAAATAATTCTGGAAACAGTTGAGGGCTATCGTAAATATTTCAGAAGGTGCCCACAATTATTTTCAGGATTTTTAGAAGTGCTCTGGTATTTTTAATAAAGCCCAAACAACTACAGAAAAATAGAAAACAAAAACAGATAAAAAGGAGAGAGAGAGCGAGGAAACTACGTGGGCCACCTACCTGCAGCCGCACCAGCCCAGCTCCTGTTCTGGCCCAGCCCTCCAGGGGCTCCCCCTGTCGTCTTCCACCTCCTGCGAGTGGGCAGGAGCGCGTGTGCCCGACGCGCGCCGGCACGCGCCGGCCACCTCCACCTTGCCTGCCTGTCTCCTCGCCGCCTCGAAGCGCCCAGAGGACGCCACGCAACCTCCCTGACCGCCTCGATCTCTCCCCCGTGCTCCTCCCCATCCTCTGCTCTCCCCGCGCCACACCCGAGCACCACCATCGCCGCCGCCCGCCGCTGTCGCTCCCTGAGCCATTCCCTCGCCCCTTTGACGTGTCCATGAGCTCCGCCTCGACGTCCTCGCTCCGCCACTCTACGCCGGGCGCGCTCCTCTGGCCTCACCGAGCCCGTCCCCGACTGCCGTCGCCGGAGATCCCCCTCGCTGCCTCGCTCAGCTCCGACCTCCCCCGAGCCCACTTCGACGGCCGTCGCAACCGCCGTGAGCCACCGACTCTTCTCCCTCCCTCTCTTTTTCCTCTCGCATGCCGTAGCCGCCGCGCCACTTGCGCCCGAAAGCCGGCCGCCGCCCCGAGCTCATTTCCGACGAGCTCCGGCCTCCCTAGCCGCTGCTGCTTGCTGTGCTGGATGCGGACGAGCTCCGGCTCCCCGTGGGTGCTCTCCGCCGCTCATTTGGGCGCCGGGAGAGCGAACCCGAGCCCCTCCGCCGCGGCCTGTGGTCGGCGGTGATTAGCCGCCTGTTAAATGAGTCGTTAGGCCTTAATTAACCACCCCCATCAGTCGCTGACAGATGGGCCCCATGCCATTAACTAACCAGAGTTTTTTTTCATGTTTAGTTTTAACTAATCCAGCGGGACCCACGCGTCAGAGTTGACTATGTTGACGTGTCCGTTGACTCGACCCCACCTGTCTGTGACCCTAGGCAGCACTGAGTCACTGACTGGTGGGCCCAACCGGTCAGGTTTGACCTGGACCGCGCCTGTTGACTTGATGACGTCACACCGACGTCATGCTGACGCAGTAAGGAATTTCTGGATTAAAACAAATTTAGAAAATTCCAGAAAATAGTATAAACTTCAAAAGATCATAGAAATTAATCTATAACTCCAAATGAAATAATTTATATAAGAAAAATGATCAGAAAATCCAATCTTTCCATCTGTACCATTTTCATGCATGTTTGAGCAAGTTAACCTCACTGTTTAGGATGAAACATGATTAGGACAAATTTGAAAATAGACCTGGAGTTGGAATTTGATCTAGCTTTGAATTCCACTTCAATCAAAATAACTTTCTGTAGCATTAGCCCAAATCACAGCATATTGTCATGTCATGATCATGCATCATGTTGTTGCATTGCATTGATTGTGTTCTTTCTCTGTTTGCCGGTATTTGTCCCCTCTCAGTGGACGTAGTTCCGACGATGAGATCGATGACACCGATGAAGAACTATACTATCTTCAGAAGTGCCAGGCAAGCAAAACCCCCTTGTTCATTCCGATATAATCCCACTCTCTCGCTCCTTCTCTCTTTTATTGAATTAGGACAACAGTGATTCAACTCTTACATGCTGCGGTAGTTGAACCCCTTTCCTCTGCATGACCTATCATTGCCACAGTAAATAGATGAAACCCACTAGCATGAGTAGGAGTTGTTTGAGCCCTGATGTGCCTACTCATTCATGCTTGTTTGTCATGCCGGCTATTGCTTAGAGTTGTGTCAGGTCTGATTCATCGAGGATGAATTGGAAAGTTGTGAACATGTCCTACTGTTGAGAGCTAAGTGTGTGAACACAATTTGGTAAAGCTAGCGGTGAGAGGCCATGTATGAGTACATGGTGGGTTGTCTCATTGAAACCGTCCTCAGGAACTGAGTTCTGTGTTTATGATACATGAACAGCTACTACCACATTGGGTTCCGGTAACTCGACCCCTCTCGGCTTATTAACGGCCTCGATCTCTGTCCAGGAGTTGCAACTAGTTTATGGTGTTTGTAGGTTGTGTTAGTAGTCTACTAAGTGGCACCCGGTATAGGTGGGCTTGGGACAGACTAGGCACCATGGCACGGTGTACCAAGCATAGATCCATCCCTTGTGGTGGGCTTGGGAACCCTGCACGCATCGTTTGTGGCCGTGAGTGAAACCCCGGCCGGATCTCCTTGCGGATGCAACCCGAATAGGCGATAAACCTGGACTAGAGACTTGCGTGATTAGTCAGGTCGTGGCCGACTCCCTCGCCAGGCTTCCGCTTGAAGGTTGCCGAGATACATGACGTGTACATGGTGGTAAGTGGCGAGAGCGTGTGTGAAGAAGTACACCCCTGGAGGGTTAACATCATCTATTCGAATAGCGGTGCCGCGGAAAAGGACTTCTGGGTTGCCTATACAGTTCATAGACAAGTGAAAGTGGATACTCTAAAATGCGCAAGATAAGCGTGAGTGCTATGGATGGCATTCTCGTAGGGAGACAGGAGCGGATCCATAGTGGTGTATTGATATGGTGAATATGTGGACTCGTGTGCGCCACCTCAAAAGAGGTTACTTGCAGTCGTAGTTCAGGTTAGCCACTGAGTCAAAGCTAGCTTGCTGCAGTTAAACTCCACCACCCCCTTTATTGATACCGATGCATATGTAGATAGTTCTGATGTAAGTCTTGCTGGGTACATTTGTACTCACGTTTGCCTACTTTATGTTTTGTAGAGAGACGTCAGTCTCGCTAGTAGTTCCGTGTGGACTTCGATGTTTAGCTTGATACCTCAGCTACGATCTTGTGCCCTCGGCAGGATCTGGTAGATAGTCAGGCTTCTCAGCCTTTTTCATTTGTAGATGTCTGTACTCAGACATGTTAAGCTTCCGCATGTGATTTGACTTTTATGCTATGAATGTTGGGTCATGAGACCCATGTTTGTAATATCTCGCTCCTCGGAGCCTAATGAATAAATACTTTGATTCATAGAGTTTTTTTGTGATGCCATGTTGTATTTACACATATCGAGCATATTGTGTGTATGATTGAAATGCTTGGTATGTGTGGGATCCGACAACCTAGTTGTTTATCCTTGGTAGCCTCTCTTATGGGGAAATGTAGTCTTGTGCTTCCATGAGCCATAGTAGTCCGCTACAGCCCGGTTCACCGGAGTCCTACTAGCCCAGCACTACTGCTCCGGAACACTTGACTGGCCGGCATGTGATTCACTTCGTTCCTGTGTCTGTCCCTTCGGGGAAATGTCACGCGGTGACATCCAGAGTCCTGCCTAGCCTGCTACAGCCCGGTTCACCAGAGTCCTGTTAGCCCAGTGCTACAGCCTGGATTTGCACGCTGCTGATTGACATGCTCGATGTTGATTCATGTATGCCTGTCCCCGTAAGTTAGTGTCACTTTGGGTTCACGATTAGTCATGTCGGCCCGGGTTCTCTATCATATGGATGCTAGCGACACTATCATATACGTGAGCCAAAAGGTGCAAATGGTCCCGGGCCATGGTAAGGCGACACCCGTGGGAATACCGTGCGTGAGGCCGCAAAGTGATATGAGGTGTTACCAGCTAGATCGATGTGACTTGGAATCGGGGTCCTGACACGAACCCACACACTATATCTCTCTACGTTTGTATCTCTCTCACACAACCCCACGTAGGTGGTGTACAGATACAAGAAGAGAATAGGTGCACCGTGCATGTACTCACGCTTCGTGCCCAGCCACACCCGCGCGGGTACACGGTGGAGCTCATTTCTGTACGAAATGGCAGCCCACGTGCTAATTTGAACGCGTGTAGCGGTTGTTTACCTACGGAGGTCGTGTGCCACGCGTGCACGAAACAAAGTTCGACTTGATGCGTTGGCGCGTTATTTTTAAATAAAGTTATATTGCTCAATGGCACGTACACAGAATATAAAACGATTTTTATGGAGAAAAAGGTAGTCCGCTCCACTATATACAATGGAGCCTGCCTGCCTGGTTTGTCTCTCTTCAGAGTATCTCACACAAGGCTGCGGTGGCCTCTCTCTCTCTCTCACCGTTGGTCACTGATCCGGCCGCATCCCGTCCACCGGCGGAAAGGGAGGACGTGCATCGTTTCTCCGTTCGACGGTGCCGAGGCAGCACGTCCCGATCTGCGGTACACGCCGTTCTCTCTGACCAAGATCCGGTGCGGGAGGGCCTACGCCACCTGCTCGCTGCCGCAGTATGGGCAGATTCCGCCCGCCGCTGCTCACCTAGTTACACCCCGACGACCTCCAGGTATCCCCTCCGGCCTTGCTCCACTGCCCGTCTTCCCACGTCGCTGCATGTGGATCTTCCATAGTTCTTTGCCCAAAACGTAGCTCGTCCGGCGTACTTTCCATATTGCAATCTCATCCTCACACCGTTTTAGACAAACACAACCGTGTTGTTATCTTCCCTTAGGACAAGGAATATGCTTCTTTTTTGTCGTCGCAACTGTCATCAACAATATTTGTCTTTTTACAAATTTCAAATGGGCATAGTTTAGAGTGTAGATTCACTCATTTTGCTTCGTATGTGTACTCCCTCCGTTCCTAAATATTTGTCTTTCTAGAGATTTCAACAAGTGACTACATATGGAGCAAAATGAGTGAATCTACACTCTAAAATATGTCTATATACATCTGTATGTAGTAGTCCATTTGAATCTCTAAAAATACAAATATTTGAGTAGTCACTCATTGAAATCTCTAGAAAGACAAATACTCCGGAGTATATTTAAGAACGAGGGGGTAGTGCACAGCCGCATCGGAGACTCAGACCGGTCGTTGTGCCGCATTAATAGTGAGTAATGAGCAGTCAAATCATAAGCCCCACCTTTCCCACTGTAAGTTGCTTGGAAGAAGCAACCATCAATACGCTCTTCTTTGAATCCGCTCATACTACTCCATCCGTCACTGTTTATAGAGTGCGCTTCAGAAAAAGAAAAAAATCTCTGGGACCAAGGAGACTAGGGATCGACCTGAAAATAGCATTGGTAGTTATAGCATGACATCTATTACTAGAGAAAATAATGCGTACACACATGCATGCAGTGGTTCCACCCCGGGTACACACATGCATGCACTTACTCCACTCCATAGTACTACATCGAGAGAAAATTGTGGACTTGATTGCGGTTACCACGCCCTAATTAATTGAGCATTAAACCAAACGCGTCTAAAGTCTCTCTGGTGGTGGAAATGCATTGAGAGAAATGCATCATAATGAAGCGCACCCTGTAAACTGTGACAGAGGGAGGAGTAGTATGAAGGAGCAAAACCAAGTATGCGTATGGCCAGTCGGTCAACGCACCTCCTCTTGGCATATCACTGACATGTGGGACCGGAGTGTGAGCAAACCGATCTCAATTGACGGCAAAATGGCCAACCCGCCGTTCCTTGAGAGAGACGAGGAGCGAGAACACACAGACGGGCTCGCACGGAGGCCAAGATATATTCGAGCATGGTTGATCGATATCATCATTACATGTTGGGCTGCCGTTTTCCGCCCTTCTCCGGAATAAATGTGTACTTTATCAGAGATTTAAAAAAAAGAGTACAGAGGCTCCACCATGCTGTTCTAGTAGTAGTACTACTCGTACTACTAAACCTTGCGCTTGGCTCTTCGCCTCTTCGTGAAGTCGAACAATGATGGTACTCCGCATGTTCGGTACTACAGTGTATGCCTCTGGCAATCTGACACCGAATGAACTGATGCATGTCCACCGCCTGGGCGAGGGTACGTTGCATTAGTCAAAAGGCGTAAGCGAGCTTCACCTTGTCCTGCAAGCTTCTCCTCGTTCTGCGAGTTGACGGGACACACCAACAAGTAGTGCTAGTCCATACTCCCTCCTTTCCGGTTAATATGGCTTAATCTTTTTTGCGGGTAAATGAGAGAGCTTTATTCATATATAAGCATTCTTAGGACGATCAGCCAAGACACTGGTCACTAGGAAGCGAGGTACCCCGCAAAAAAAGAAGTAGGAAGCGAGGTGTTTCATCAAGCCAGCTCTCGGCCACATTCAAAGTGCAGCAAGCACGGTTCGCACAAAGATGCGCCGCAAGGTTTGCTGACCTGTTTACATGCTGAATAACAAAAAAAGAGGAAATATTACCGAGCGCTCCTATTTGTAACAGGATATGAGCCAGAATTAAGCGAGAATTGTGGCGAGTGTTCCATGCAATCAACTTCCATTATCACATGCGAGAACCCTCGAAGAGAACCAAATGTGTTGAAGATTGCTTTATCACATTTTAAAAATATAATAAGAGTGCAGACGCTCCTCCATCCGGTTCCTAGTACTAGTATAGTACATACCTCTATAGACTATAGTAGTAGTACTAGTACTAGTAAACTTTGCGCTTGGCTGTTCGCCTCTTCGGGAAGTGCAACAATAATAGTACTAGTATAGTGTATGCTTCTGGCAATCTGACACCGAATTAACTGTTGCACGTCCACCGCCTGAGCGAAGGAGAGCTTGCATTAGTCAAAAGTTTCTCCTTGTCCTGCGAGCCACCGCGCGCAAGCTTCTCCCGTCCTGCAAGCTTCTCCTCGTTCGGCAAGTTGACGGGACACAACAAAGTAATGCTAGTCCATACTGCCTCCTCTCCGGTTAATATGGCTTAATTTCAAACGAGATAAATACACTGTCTGTCACTGTATATTTGTAAAAATACGGTCAGTGGACTTCATAATACGCTCATTGCGCTCAATATATACATTTTCCGGTGTTTATACGGTCACTAGCTCACCCTGGCTGAGTATGTGTGTGCATGCACGTGTAGGTTGAGCACTTGAGCGTGACCGTGTGTGTTCCGTCGTGTGCTCGGACATGCATGCATTAGGGCGTCGCGCGCGTTTTTGCGTCCATGTGTACGTGTGACTGTTGCATACACGTAGGGGGAGTACGTGTAGGGGCCACTAAAGGAGCAGTCAAATCACACAGTAAGTTAGTCGGAAGAAGCAACCATCATTTCACTCTTCAATGACACGTACGCAATATAAAATGGTTGATATGGAGAGAAAAAGAAAACCACTATATATACACTAGCAGGAGCCTAAGCTACAAGCCTGCTTGCTTGGGTTGCTCTCTTCACAAGCATAGAACGACGGTGGCCACACCGCTGGTCACATATCCGGCCTGATCCCGCAGCTGGGGGAAGGGAACAATGTTCTGCGTAGACGCGGTCGACATCGGCGAGGGAGAAAATCCACAGTCGGTGCGTCCCAATCGGGGGTCACCGCGGTATGGGCCGATGCCGCGTCCCAACCGCCCTTCTAGCTACAGCCCGACGTCCGTTTCGAAAATATTAGTGCATGTCAACAAAAATTATACTAGTATCGCTGTTCCGTTTCGAAAAAAAGCATATAAGCTGTTACTTCTTACCCAAAGGATCTTTATATCCAACAGACACAAAATATCCATTCGACTGTTCGAAATTACTTTCACTGCTGATCTGATGTCGAGGTAATTGCTGCATCGCCACCAAAACCCACCATCTCTTAAGCTAAAGTAGACCGAGCTAACCCCTATATTAGCATATTACTAAGATAAACAGAAGGCACTGTAGAATCATTTAGGACGTGAGCTTGTCAATCTGAATGTGGAGGGACACCAGCTTAGCCCCGGCCAGCAGCTTGGGCGGAACTGTGAAGAAGGTCAGCTCCTGCACGGCGACGTCGCCGGGATCCCTGCTGCTTGTCACCTCCATTTCCACCTTGACGGCGTCGGTCCTGCCTTTGGGCTCCCCCGGCGGGCCGTTCGCCCACAGCTTGGCCACGTAGTGCGGCAGTGGGGACGCCCCCGCTCTGATGCAGACGACCGACACGGCGATAGGCGCGCCGATGTCGAGCACGCCGCCGACCAAGAAAAACGCGCGGCCGTCCTCCTCCGCGAACAGCAAGAGCCGTGGCTCCGACAGTGGCACTTGCAGCTGGAGCGCCTTGCCGTACTGGATCCTGTGCACGGGCATGGGATGCACGGTGCTGATGTGGTGGGAGAGCACCGGCGGCGGGCCTTCGTAGCCGCAGACGGGCACGGGGCATTTGCAGGGCGCGAGCGGACACACGCTCTGGTGATCGGCGAGCTTGTGGTAAGTGACGTAGAGCCCACAGCCTTCGTGCGGGCACTCCACCCTCACCGAGGAGAGGACGGCGTCCACCGCCGTGTTCCGCACGTCGAAGCCACCGCCGCGCTCGCACTTCTGGCACTGCCGCTGGTTCCCGGGGCGCTCGACGCGGCAGTCCGCGCAAGCCAGGTGCCCTCCCTTGCACTGCACAAATCAATCGAACAACACATCAATCAAGAAACCTGCACCTTGCTCGATCAGCCGAACGGACGAGGTGTATTCGAACCTCATACACTGGAGGCTTCAAGGGGCGGAGGCACAAGGGGCAGTGGAGCAAGGTGAGGTCCATCGAGACCATAGAGAGCTCCATCGTCGGGTCCTGTTCCGTCTGCATGATCTCGCCCTCCTCGTGCACAACCATCTCTCGCTTTATTAGGGCCGGGGCATTACAAAGCTTTACCGTCACATATTCATACTACTTCAAGGTGCATTAAATCAACACATGCAAGTATCAAAAGGAGAGTCACGGCATGCATGCATGCGTTGTAATTAATGCATCGGTAAACGCAAATTATTGAAATATATCGAGTGCAGTGCTTTGATGTGTCGCGTCAACTCGTACAAGACCGAGAAGTTTGATTACTACAACGCCCTCTCGCCTTAACCGCACCTGCCTTTGGCTGCATGACAGGTGGGCCACCGACCTGTTGGGCCCACCTGTCATGGACGCAAAGGCAGGAGCAGTAAGTCAATGAAGCTGCGTCCCTCCCTCGCCCATGAGCGTGGTGGCTGGCAGGACTAGGAGAAGCTTTCGTTCGCTACACGCTCTCCCTCCCGTACGCGGTGGACATGCAGCAGTTCAATCGGTGTCAGATGGCCAGAAGCATACTGTAGTACTCCTCCACTGCAGTAGTACTCCATCATTGTTCGACTTCCCGAAGAGGCGAAGAGCCAAGCGCAGCCCGGACGCTCGTGTGGCAGTTTCATGTGTAGAGTAGTCTAGGATAGCGTGTACCGTGCCTGTAAGCTTAAAATCGTTGGGGTCGGCTCCATGCTATATTTTTTGATTAAAATAATCTTCTGGCCCTACCTGTCATCCTGGTGATTCTAGTTTGCACGCTCATCTGGTCAAGACAGGAATATATATTTTAATTTGTGGTGGGGTAAATGTTAGAGGTTGCAGCAAATGGAGTATTGTACACTGCGGGTCTTTCAGCCAAGTTTAGAGGCAACCATGTGGGGCCAGTGCTATGATGTGTCGCGTCAACTCGTACAACGAGGAGAAGCTTGATTTTACTACTACACGCCTTCTCCCTCGCCCATGCGCGCGGTGGCTCGCAGACGAGGACATGCTTTTGCTTATAGTACTACAACAAGCTATCCCTCCCGCTCGCGGTGGACGGACATGCAGCAGTGGATTCGATACTGTAGAAGCAGTAGTAGTAACATCATTGTTCGTCTTCTCGAAGAGGCGAAGAGCCAAGTGCAACCCGAACGTGGCAGTTGCGAACCTTGGAGCACGCATATAGCCAGGCTCTTGCATGAGACAAAATTGCTATGTGAGCCCACTATTGTAGTACTCCCTCCGTCCGGAAATACTTGTCATCAAAATGAATAAAAGGGGATGTATCTAGATGTATATTAGTTCTAGATACATCTTTTTATCCATTTTGATGACAAGTATTTTTGGACGGAGGGAGTACTTGCTAGTATAGCCCTGTAAACTAGAAAGGAGTATTTGCCTTTCTAGAGATTTCAACAAGTGACTAGACTACACCGAGACGGAGTACATATGGAGCAAAATGAGTGAATCTACACCGTAAATAAATACGTAGTTCTCTCGTTTTCCTCTCGGCCTTGGTCGCGGTGCACAATATTGAGTATACTAGTACTATCATCTTGAAATTTACGAAGTCACCATAGGCACCTCGTCGTCGACGGGAACGTCTCCTGACACGCGATAGACGCGAGCGGCAGTCGCCTCCATAGGTGCTTGAATGCCAAGGAGGGAGAGGGTAGCGGTTCCCGAGACGTTGAACGGTCAATGATGCATCCTCAAATTACTCTACATGCAGAGGGAATTAATTGGAGAAGCAGAATAGAGCCAGCACGATGTGAATGCAACAGAGTTTGGATTTCATATAAAGGCGCCCCACCACTCCAATCCATCTACTCTTTAGTCTCTGCGCAACACTGCTCACTCCACTCCAAGACCAAGTGACCAGAAGCCAGAAGCACCTATGGAGGCGATGGTCGCGAGCGGCAGTCGGCCGTGCCAAATCATCCAAGGCGCCGGCCTACGGCCCCGCACCGCAGCATTTCCAGACGGTGCTGGCGACCGCCGGCGTCGTAGCCCTCGCTGGCTTCGCCTCTCGCATGGACGACATGATGGTCAACTCCATCCGCAAGTTCGCAGCCATCAAGAAGAGTGTAGCAAAAGCTCCTACTAGTCCTACCAGCCACCACGCTCATGCGCGAGGGAGGAACGCAACTTCATTGACTTACTGCTCCTGCCTTTGCGTCTATGACAGGTGGGCCCAACAGGTGGTTGGCCCACCTGTCATGCAGCCAAAGGCAGGTGCAGTTAAGGCACCGGAGCTCAGTCCGCGAGGGAGAGGGCGTTGTAGTAATCAAACTTCTCGGTCTTGTACGAGTTGACGCGACACATCAAAGCACTGCACTCGATATAAGTCTTTTTACACATATCAAATGGACTACTACATACGGATGTATGTAGACATATTTTGCTTCATATGTAAGACTTATATTTGGAAACGGAGGGAGTACAACGCATGCATGCATGTTGTGACTTCCCTTTTGATACTTGCATGTGTTGATTTGATGCACCTTGCCAAATTTTGACTATAAATTTAACTAACCAAATTTTCATGCATGTCACAAAAAATTACGAGGCTGTTTGGATTGTGACTATGTTTGTCTTATGTTGCCACATTATTTTTCCCCACACTTGCCTAACTTGAGTTGCTCAAATTGTTAGACACACTTCGGCTTGCCTAAGGGAACCTTGCCACACCTTTTGTGTTTATGACATGTGGGGTTCAGTGCTAATAAAAAAATCTTGTCTTAGGTGTGGCTAATAAAAAAGACTTATATTTAGGAACGGAGGGAGTAGAAAATATAAATAATAATGCATGTTGGGGCAACCCACGTTTCCGATAATTTTAGCCGTGGGCTTGTTCACAATTTTTACGAGGGGGTGGTTGTTCATTTAATGGAGGGACTTGTACCAGACTTGAACGATACAAAGTGCGACCTGGCACACCGTAACACCACTTGGAACAAGCGGGTAGCTATCTCAAAAAACAATCAACAACTAAAAAAACGGCGACCTGGCACGTAGTACACAATTTTAAACGATTGTTTTGATGGAGTGAAAAAGGAAAACTACCCCACTACGTATATATAGGCCGGAGCCTCCGCGCTTGCTTGCTAGGGTTGCTCTATTCACACACTCTCATCCTCTCCAGATCTAAACAAGATAGGGGTGGTAACACTGTCTTTCTCCCTTCAAAAAACACTGTCTTTCTATCCTCACCGCTGGTTACAGATCCGGACGTATCCCCCTCCGCCGGTGAAGGGGAGGAGGGGCAGCGTTTAGGCCGTCGTCGACAGCGAGGGAGGAGACCCACTGCCGGCCGCACCGTTATCTCTGGCCGAGCGCCGGCGCGGGAGGTCCTCCGATCCCTTCGTCGTTGCCCTAGTGTGGGCGGATCCGGCCTCCCGCCGCCCACCTATCCACATCCCGACGACCTTCAGGTATATCTTCCTTCGAAACCGCCTTAGCTCTACTTCCCCAGCTCGCTACGTCGCTGCATGTGCATCATTTTCTACCTCTCAGCCCCTCTCGATCGGATGGTCCAACGTCACCTATTTTTTCTTCTATTGTTAGAGGTAAAGCTACTTCATGGAGTCGAATCTTGTACTTGGTTCAAACAAGAAATAAAGTGGGGGTGGGGGAATTTAGTATGTAGTACATCGGACTTGGTACAAACAGGAAGGAAAGGGGGTGAAAGTAGTACAGACTGGTCATCCAACCGGTCTCTTGGTCGAAAAGGGAAATATAGGGGTAACGCTGTACACAGTGGTATGACCAGGACTAGATTTGCTATCCACACATAGGAGTAGGTGGCTAGAGTGAACAAAAATGGGACCAACCCAGATATGTTTCTTGGATGTTTGTTTCTCGGGGCAACAAACTATGAATCACCACTTTATGCCCCTGTTTAGGTACATGGTGCTGGACTGCTGGTGCACCCACTGTCCCATGCCCTTATACCAAATATTTAGCTGTTCTTAATCTAATGCCCCTGGTAAAAATGAAGCCATGCCACTGTTATAAGCCATGACAAGTTTAGCCAAATGTTTTTGCCTGTAATTGTTTGAGACTCTGACTGTTTCCTCTGTAGCTTTTTGTGCAAACAGGGATATCCATTTCACCTGGTTGCTGTTGTGACCTTTTGGTGCACTGCACAAAACTCTTCTTAAAAGAAGTGACTTTTGTGCTGTTTAACTGGAATGTCAGAATGGAACAGTTGGTTCATTTCGGTGGAACTGCACAAAGGGAGATCTGTGTTCCAATCCTCATCATCCATATTGGCACCATAACCTTCCTTTAGGTAAGAATGATATTTAATGCATGTGTTCATCTCTATTTTGCGACTGCCATGAGAAAATAATGCTATTTTTTACTAGTACACTTGTACTCCCTCACTGACAAAACCAATTCTGAAATAGAAGGCCAATCATGTACTTGGTTTCACCAACTGGTGAGGAGAATGAGAAACAGAGCATGAAGAGGAAGAAGAAGAAGAGTAAACAGTGCCAAGGCGATCTTGCTGAAGCCAGAGGCCTCAGTCGAGGCCATTCAAGGGCTCCGGCAACGACTACCTTACATGTGAGACGATCCTCCAGGGAGCCCTTCCACTTCTGCTGTCTCACTTAATTAATTAGGAGTACTTAAGTACCACTAATTTATTGCTGCCTAATTTTCCTGTCGGAGTTAAACAAATCTTTAGTAGCACCCTATGCTGAATCATGTACGTGTGTATGTTTGTCTATGGAGGTGAATCATGTGGTGGAGCAGGGAGGGAATGCTAACTTTACCCATTAAGATAATGAGGGTGCTTCTATTTGTTAGTGTATGTTTCATCAACTAGTCCCACTATTACAGTAATCTCACTCTCTCAATATATGTGCCAACAGGGATGCTCGATTTTGGTGGAACTGCACAAAAACTTTGGGTGCTTCATTGCCTCGACAGCTTCCTTCCTTTCCTGTTAGTCGCTAATCTCGGCTTGCATTCTTCCTTTGCTGTCAGTCGCTTGGCTTATCTCGGCTTCCAGTCAAAGGAAATAGTAATTGATATGCTACCTCACACAGGTTGGTACTGGTCTTTATCCTGATTATTGTGCTTGTCATATGTATTGGTAATTTGGTATTGTGCTACTGTTTGCCGATTTCATAAAGGAGTAACTTGGAGCCTGAACTCGCAGGCAAATCATTACATCGGGTGATTTCAGTAGAACTGCACAAAAAGATCAGATGGACAGGTACTTATGCTGCTGCTATGTACTCCAAAGTTCACTCAGACAAGCATCGATGTTGACAAGAAGAAGTGCCTATATTCATTCGAGTATCAACCGGCGTCAACCAATTGTCAAACTCCAAGTATTAGGAGAGTGAACGCCAAAAATATTGCTTGGCGCATAGCCCAGAAAAACGCAGTCCAGTCTTTGGTCCCAACTTGTGCCTTTTGGTTATCGGCACATATGGTAGCGAACTGTATGGCATGGAGTCTAAAGATTCCAGACAAGTTGGTTGACGCGTATATTCATCTGGCACTTAATCAGTCTGCACGCCAGGGATGCTCCATTTCAGTTGAACTGCACAAAAAATTTGGGTGGTTCATTTTCTCAACCGCCTCCTTTCTCGTCTGCAATGTAGAATTTTGGCGAGCTACAGGACCAAGATGAGCCAGTAAACTAGTTGGATGAAAGTAGTGGCCAAGTTGCTCAAACCTCCCTCGGCACGAGGCCACTATTTGAGGATAAACCTACAAGCAAAGTTCAGATTGTCTGTGCTGCCTCTTATGTACTCGAAAGTTTACTCGTACAAGCATTAATTTTAGCAAGAAGTACCTCCGACTGAACACCATTTACCAGTCTGCAATGTAGAATTTTGGCGAGCTACAGGACCAAGATGAGCCAGTAAACTAGTTGGATGAAAGTAGTGGCCAAGTTGCTCAAACCTCCCTCGGCACGAGGCCACTATTTGAGGATAAACCTACAAGCAAAGTTCAGATTGTCTGTGCTGCCTCTTATGTACTCGAAAGTTTACTCGTACAAGCATTAATTTTAGCAAGAAGTACCTCCGACTGAACACCATTTACCAGTCTGTACCCTAGGTAATTAAAGTTCGTCCATGGATCATATTGGCTGTGATCTCAATCATTTGGATGCATAAACATACTGAACATGTGTATATCTGAATCTTTTTGTGAATTATCTATGAATATTGTTGTGTGATCTATCAATCATTTGGATCCATAGACATGCTGAACTTGTGTATATATGAATCTTTTGAGTTGTTGATAGTGAATGTTGGCTATGAATATGAACGTGTCCTGTGAACCTGAGTTTGATACGAATGTTTACCTTTTCTGTTGTGCTTGTGTGTGAACTTGTTAGTATGCCTACTGTGGGGTATGTGACGTGTGGGTGTCAACGGCACACCTTCTTCCCGAGAAGAATTGCACCTGCTTTGTTAGGGTAGCAACGGCGCATCAGCTCTTTTTAATCTTTTTGCTCTGTCTTGCCCCCTCCCCCGCTCAACCCCTGCCGTAATGTTTTCGGCCTCAAAACAAACATAGTACTGCGTTGTTTTTGGGGCTTGATGAAAAATCGAGTGCTGGTTTCTGTAGGTTGGCCCGCCCAGCAAATGGGCTGCTGGTCCACCACGGACTGGGAGGCTAAAAATACAAGTTGTATGGTGCAGAGGCAAGTAAAAAAAGCCATCGAGAGCCATCCACTGAAGAAAAAAAAATCGCTCTTGATGTGCTTCTTCAGTCGTGCCACCGGCCCCCTCTTTAATCCAGTTCGCTCGGGGATCTGGTATCATTTTTTCCAGAGGGCGAACAAGTATCAGCTAGGCCTAGGTTTTGTATTTTAACATGCGTAGCCCACGACATACGGTGACAGTGGTTTCAACTTATTTTTTGAGGTCCATACCGGCCTATGGGCTTTTTCTTAAAGATCGGCAGCCCAATGTATTTTTTAACCACATTATATATATTTATATTATTACTATTATCGTATATTTTATAGAGACTTATATATACATTATAAAAACATCCCACGTGTTATTAACTTATAAAAGTAAATGTTTAACAGAAGTTGGCAAGGAAAATCCTGGTTGTTTTTGACTCACAGGCAAGGAAAATCCTGGTGATTGCGTACAAAAGCTTGCGAAGATTTTAAGGACCAATGTAATAATAACGTGCTCATTTTTATTTTGAGCAATAACTCGCTAATTTGTTAATTATGTATATAAAAATTGTGCCTCTCCGGTTTATTTTTTATATTAATTGCTCCTTCTAACATAACATTATATATATAACGAGCCCAGCTAATTCGTGTATTTGAAGGAAGTGCAAATGGGCTGGGATTTCTTAGATACGCGAAATTATTTGTTCACCCAACCCAGCAAATGGACTATACATTCTAGAAAACATGGGTTAAATATATGCCGCATTTTTGCAGGCTGACATGTGGGCCAATAGGTCGAAGCCTACGCAGGGCGTTGTCAACTTGGTCGGCATGCACCTTCAATCTCTCGTCTTCTTCCTCCAGCGTCGCCGGGACCGCCTGGTCCGGCCTCCGGCGGCTAGCGGCTCTGCTTAGCACACATCGCTGCGAAGCGCTACCCCACCGCCGGCTAGGCTATCCCTCCACACCTCTTGTTATTCTCTACCGACTGCAGCCCCACGCCGCACCAGAACCAGTT
This sequence comes from Triticum aestivum, assembly GCF_018294505.1. Lineage (NCBI taxonomy): Eukaryota > Viridiplantae > Streptophyta > Magnoliopsida > Poales > Poaceae > Triticum > Triticum aestivum. The sequence continues at coordinate 285,455,646 of NC_057808.1, read as the reverse complement.
ATAACCCTTCTCCTCCACTCAATCTGCGACTACACTACAGCGTCTTCCCATCTCCGAGTCGTTCCCGTCCGGGGCCTCGCCGTTGTCCACCGCCTCGCTGCGCTTGGTGCGGCGTGGTCAACAAACGAGAGTCACCAGAAGAGGACTGTACGTGGAGAGCCTGACGGCTGGGACCCATGAGGTCCATGGTCGCACGCATGGAAAATTCCTACTTATTAAGCTGAAAAAATGTTTCCTCCACCTGACAGCTGGGACCCACCGGCTGTATCTTCGCATGGAAGGAAGTGCCTCCTTGTTATGTGAAAAAATTATTCCTCCCGTTGACAGCTGGGACCCGTCAGATTGGGTGGCTGACTTGTGGGCCTACTAAGCGGATATGTACGCAGGGCTTTGTCAACTTAATCAACAAATGATTCTAGCAGCTGGACTGGTGGATGTTAATCCAACAGCCGTGCTCCTTCTTCAACCTCTGTTCTTGCTCCTGTCTCCCATGGGCGGCACCGCGGCTATGCTGCCGCGCACCCGAACCAGTCAAGTTTCCCACTCCTCTCCATCTGGGACTCCACTGCCCCGTCTTCCCCATCTCCGAGTCGTTCCAGTCTGGGGCCTCGCCGTCGTCCACCGGCCTTTGGTGCGCTCGGCACGGTGTGGTTAACGTGGTCAACAACCGAGAGTCATCGGAAGATGATTGTACGTGAGAGGCTGACAGTGGGGACGCACCACGCCCATGGACGCATGCATGCAACGGAACGCGGCCGTGGTCAATGTGGTCAAGGTAGGACTTCCATCGGAATTGTACTGTACATGGAGAGGCTGACAGCTGGGTCCACGGCCACAGCAAGGAAGTGCCTCCTTATTACGCGGAAAATAATGATTCCTCCACCTAACAGCAGGGACCCACCGGACGGGCCACCGTATTTTGCGAAACAAACGTTTCCCCCCTGACTGCTGGGACCCACCGGACGGGTCACCGTATTTCGTGAAAAAAACGTTCCCCCCGCTGTCAGCTCGGACCCACCGGAAGTGCCTCCTTATTACGCAGAAAAAAAATGAATACTCCCCCTGCTAGCTGGGACCCACCTTGGTGGGAGGCTGACTTGTGGGCCTACTAAGTTGACGGGGACGGAGGGCTTTGTCAACTTAGTCAATATGAATGATTCTAGCTCCAGTGACCGTACGATGTCCATCCAACTGCCGTAGTACTTCTTCAACCTCTGGTCTTCTTGCTCCAGCCGCCCAAACCAGCGCCGGTCGTGCCGCGTGCTCCTGCCTCCCGTGGCCGGCTGTGATGCCGCGGAGGCCTCACCGCCCCCTACTACTCCCACCGCTGGCCAGGCCATCCCTCTACTCACCCACACCCCCTGTTATTCTGCGGCGACGGTAGCCTCACACCGCAGCCAAACCAGTGAACCCTCGTAGTCCTCTCCGCACGGGCTTCCACTGCCGCGTCTTCCCCGACTCCGTGTCGTCCCCTTCCTAGGCCTCGCCGTCGTCCACCGCCCTGGTGCTCTTGGCGCGGCGTGGTCAACGTGATCAAGTAGACGACTTCCATCGGAAGAGTACTGTACGTGGAGAGGCTGACAGCTGGGTCCACGGCGGCCGCAAGGAAGTGCCTCCTTATTACGCACAAAATAATTATTCCTCCACCTGACAGCAGGGACCCACCGCACGGGCCACCGTATTTCGTGAAAAAAAGTTTCCCCCCTGACTGCTGGGACCCACCAGTTACATCTTCGCACGCAAGGAAGTGCCTGACAGCCGGGACCCACCTGGTCAAAGCGTACGTAGCGTTGTCATTCTGGTCGCGAACGTGTACGTACATACTGGTCGATGTAGAGGCGCGCACGTGTCATAGTAGAGGCGCGCACGTAGCATGTAGACGTATGTACAATGGCCAGGGTGCAAGAAAGTAAATACGGCCACGTACGTACATATGGGCGGGGTCTCGAACGCCTACTCGCGCGTACGTACGGCCAGGGCTCGTGTACATGGCTGGGTCGGAATGGAGAAACAACGTCGTCATCGTGTTCATGGGGAGCCAACCGGCTCGGTCGGAACGGAATGCGTCGTCGTGTTCATCGGGAGGGCTTGGACGGAACAGCCGATGGAAATGAGGCCCGGCGTACCGTAGAACGGAGGAAACGGCCTTGTGTTCGACCGGCCACGGTCGAAACGGGATCCTGTTCATCGAGAGGGGTCTGGCGTACCGCAAAACGGAGGAAACGGACCTCCTACGGTCGAAATGGGGGTCCTATTAATCGGGAGGGGTGTGGCGTACCGCAAAACGGAGGAAACGGACTTGTGTTGGAGCGCTACGGTCGAAACGGGGGTCCTGTTCATCGGGAGGGGTGTGGCGTACCGCAAAACGGGACTCCACGGGATACTGTTCATCTCCACCGTCGACCCCCTCCAGCCTCCACGGGCTACTGTTCATCCACCGTCGACCTCCTCCAGCCTCCACCTACGACTGTTCATCCACGAGCTCCTGTTCATCTAGCCTCCACCGCACGCTACTCCATCGGCTACTGTTCAACCAGCCCTCTCCACGGGCTCCTGTTCAACCACCCCTCCATGGGCTACTGTTCATCCAGCCCTCCACGGGGTGGTCCTGTTCATCCAGCCCTCCACGAGGTCCTGTTCATCCAGCCCCAACCGGCTCGATCGATCGGGGTCCTGTTCATCCAGAGGCAACACCACGTAGTCTTGTTCATCCACCCCCACCAGGAACTGTTCATCCAAACCCCCCAGCAACGCTCACTGTTCATCCAGAGGCAGCATCGATCGGCTTCAGTTAGCAGCAGTAGCGAAGGAATCGCTCGATCGGGTTCAGTTAACAGCCATCGATCGATCGCTCGGGTTCAGTAAAGCATAGCCTGCAGTGCAATCGCTCGGGTTCAGTTAGAGCCCAACGCCTCGCTCGGGTTCAGTTAGAGCCCAATGCCTCACACCCACGCGCGTGCGTGTACGAGAGAAACACGCATCGCTCGGCCCCGACCACCCACCGTAACCGGGAACACCCCGATATTTTCCTCGCCCTCGCTTCTACCACGGTTTTTTCTGTCGTGGACGGCCCAAAGAATGTCATGCAGCTGCGTCTCTGGCCCGCCCAGGACGAAAAGCCCATTTTCTGTCATGATTTTTTGTCATAGAAGTAGGACCCCACCACATCTATGATGATACCGGGTTTTGTCACAATTATCGTCATAGAAGTGTCATAAGTATGACAGAATTTTTTTTCGTTCGGCCCAAAATGTCACGGATGTGTCTTTTTTTGTAGACCTTCACTGTTTCTTATATTCTCAGAGATCCGTAACTCCGATTGGGCTGAAATTTGGACACGATTTTTATCTGGATATTGTCTTTCTTGTGGCGAAAGAAGGGCACCAACTGCCTTACGGGGTGGCCATGAGGGTCAGGGGCGCGCCCCTGCCTCGTGGCCCCCTCGGGCATCGTCTCGTGCTGATTCTTCTTCCCAAAAATCAGATATATTCCAAAAAAATCTCCGTATGTTTTTATCCCGTTTGGACTCCGTTTGAGATGGATTGTCTACGAAACAAAAAACATGCAACAAACAGGAACTGGCACTGGGCACTGGATCAATATGTTAGTCCCAAAAATAGTATAAAAAGTTGCCAAAAGTATATGAAAGTTGTATAATATTGGCATGGAACAATCACAAATTATAGATACGATGGAGACGTATCATGGTCCAACAAGGCGCAATGGGAACCTCGTAAGGATTTTTTGAACGGAAGGCTTCCCAATCCTTGGCTTTCCACCGGTGCAAGGGCATAACCACACGTTGCTTGGCAGCGGCAGACTTCTCACGGCGAGTGGCCTTGGTGGGAATCACAACCTCTTGTTCTTCATCAGACTCAGCCGGGCACTTGCATCTCCTAGCCCTCTTCTTGGTCTTGCGAGGAGCAGAGCGAGAACCAGAGCCACCTGTACACACTCACACATGAGATGAACACAAGAAACCCAGCAAAGATGAGAGGATTGCACACACGAGCAGAGGAATAGATAGATTGCAAAACAGAGAAGACAGAACAGTGCTATGTGGTTCAGATACCGCAGTTGTACTGGTTCTTCGACCGGTAGTACCGCTCCCGCGGTTGTACCGCCCTCTCGAGGCAGTAGAACCGCTGAAAAGTGGCACTACCAGTTGGAGAAGGTCTAACCACGAGATTTGAATCACACTAACCATATTCTAACTTCTAAGAAATGCAAACTAAGCAGGAGGCATATATAGATCTCTTCCACCCAATAGTTTGAACAATAAACGCGGAATGTCAAGTAATACCCTAGAAGAAGGGAAATAACCCTAGAACGAAGAACGATGGAAACGGGGCATTACCGGCATCCATGGGAAGAGATCGGGAAGGAGGGGCCTCCACGAAGCGGATCCACGGAGAGCCCACTGATCCGGAGCACGATGAGGGCAGTGGTAATGGCGACCGGCGGCTAGGGCAGGAGATAGAGGAGGGAAGGGGAGGGGAAAAGATAACCCCTTTGGCCCCGACCCTATATATAAGCCCGCAGACGCGAAGCGGTTGTACCGCATCAAGGGGCGGTTGTACCGCTTCCTGGTACTGGCCAGCGGTTGCAGGCGGTACTTCCGTCACCTAGAAGGCAGCGGTAGTACCGCTTGGAACCAACCGGTAGTACCAGCCAAAAGCCCAGCCTGGGGTCGAGCGGTGGAACCACTCACACCCCTGGGAATCCTCCTAGGACGGTGCACACCGAGTGCACTAGCGGTTGAACCGCTCGTGACACTGGTTGTACCGCCCGGTCAGCATTACCAACACCAAGAACAATATGTGTGCAATTGCATTGGATGGTTTAGGAGAAGGAGAAAGGCTTGGGATAGAGCACGACACTGATATATGGTGTGAAGATCTCCAAGAGAACAAAAAAACAACCAACGAGAGAAAACCCAACTTGGAGACCACAACATCTAGGACCTAAAACAAGACTAAGGCAAAACAACAAGGACCCAAGAAAACCAAAGCCAACTCCCTTCAAAAAGGGAGGGCGGTGGCCGAGGCCACCTATGTTTGAGTGTAATGGTATGGCACCGCGAAGATTTTAACCTTGGGCCCATGACCAAAGCTCATCTTTGAAGCACAAGTACCATAAAAAATGGCTAATGTGAAAGACTTGATCAATTTATGCATAATGGGGGGAGGAAGAGTTCATTGAGAGAACAATACTCCCCCTGTGTCCATGCCTACACCTAGAACAAGACATCATGATGAGTATGGTGGGGTGTGCAAAGGTTCAAGCCACATTGCTCGAATCAATGATATTTAGCTCATGCCTTAACTCGCGAAATCTTGCTTCATCCAAAGGCTTCGTGAAGATATCTTCAAGGTTATCATGAGTGTTGACATAGTCGAGCTCGATCTCCCCTCGCCTAATATGATCCCGGATGAAGTGATACCGAATCTTAATATGCTTCGTCTTGAAGTGTTGCACCGGGTTGAGAGAAATCTTGATGGCACTTTCATTGTCACACCAAAGAGGCACTTTTTCACAAGTGACACCGTAATCCTTCAAAGTTTGCCTCATCCATAGAAGTTGTGCACAACAACTACCCGCCGCCACATACTTTGCTTCGGTGGACGAGAGAGATACACAACTTTGCTTCTTAGAAGACCAACTCACCAAAGAGCAACCAATAAATTGGCACCCTCCGGAAGTGGACTTCCTATCCACTTTGTCTCCCGCCCAATCAAAGTCCGAATAGCCTACAAGCTTGAAGTTTGCTCCTCTTGGGTACCATAAGCCAAAGTTTGGGGTATGAGCCAAATATCGAAAGATTCGCTTGACCGCCACAAAGTGGCTTTCCTTAGGTGCGGCTTGAAATCGTGCACAAATTCCCACACTCAACAAGATATCCGGTCTAGATGCACAAAGGTAAAGCAAGGAGCCAATCATGGAGCGATATACCTTTTGATCCACCGCTTTACCATTGGGATCTATGTCAATTTGGCATTTGACGGGCATTGGAGTGGAAGCCGGCTTGACATCACTTAGCTTGAATCTCTTGAGCATGTCTTGAGTGTATTTGGCTTGGTTGATGAAGGTTCCTTCTCTTCTTTGTTTGACTTCAAATCCGAGAAAGAACTTCAACTCTCCCAACGAAGACATCTTGAACTTTGAGGTCATGAGAGTGGCAAATTCCTCATTGAAAGCTTTGTTAGGGGAACCAAAGATAATATCATCAACATATAGTTGGCACACAAACAACTCCCCTTTGACCTTCTTAGTAAAAAGAGTGGGGTCGATTTTCCCAACTTCAAACCCATGATCTTGCAACAACTTGGTAAGGTGGTCATACCATGCACGTGGGGCTTGTTTAAGGCCATAGAGTGCCTTATCGAGTTGGTACACATGATCGGGGAAGTAGGGATCCTCAAACCCGGGGGGTTGTTTGACATACACCAACTCATTAATAGGACCATTAAGAAAGGCACTCTTCACATCCATTTGTTGCAACTTAAAGTTATGATGAGAAGCATAAGCGATCAACAAACGAATGGATTCAAGGCGAGAAACGGGAGCAAAGGTTTCACCGTAGTCGATACCCTCGACTTGGGAGTAGCCTTGTGCTACCAATCTAGCCTTGTTGCGAACGATAATCCCATGAGCATCTTGCTTGTTCTTGAAAATCCACTTGGTTCCAATAACATTATGATTCCCTGATGGCCTTGGCACCAATCTCCACACCTTGTTGTACTCGAAGTTGTTGAGTTCTTCATGCATGGCATTAAGCCAATCCGGATCCTCGAGCGCCTCATAGACCTTTTGGGGTTCAACACAAGAGACAAACGCGTGATGTTCACAATAGTTTGCTAATTTTCTACGAGTGCTTACCCCCTTTCGAATGCTTCCAAGCACATTTGTCATGAGATGACCTTTGGTAGAGAGCTTGGATGCATCTTGGCGGCACGACGCTCCAATTCCTCCTCAGGAGTGAGTTGAGGAGCGGTAAGTTGATCATCTTGAGCGTCGTCTTGAGCTTGTTCTTGATCTTGAGGATGCTCTTGATCTTGAACTTGCTCGGAGGAGAGAACTTGACCTTGGGCATCACTTGGTGCTTCAACACCATCTTGAGGTTGATCTTGCCCTTGATCTTGTTCATGATGTTGAGGGCCTTCACTTTGTTCTTCGGAAGCGTGTGGGTCATGGGTTGGTGATGGTTCCACATGAGTGGAACATTGTCCTTCTCCTTCAGCCACAAGGGATTCCTCAATGGGTAGGATAAAACCAACACCCATTCTTCTTATGGCTTGGGGAGGAATTTCATCACCTACATCACAAGTACCACTTTGCTCCACTTGGGAGCCGTTATTCTCATCAAACTCCACGTTACACATTTCCTCAATAAGTCCTGTGGGCTTATTGAGGACACGGTAAGCATGAGAGTTTGTAGCATAACCAACAAATATGCCCTCATGAGCTCTAGCCCCAAATTTAGACAAACGAACACCTTTCTTGAGAATGAAACACTTACACCCGAACACCCGAAAGTACTTGAGGTTGGGATTGTTACCGGTGAGTATCTCATAAGGAGTTTTGTTCAAGCCTTTGCGGAGATAGAGTCGATTGGATGCATGACACGCGGTGTTGATGGCTTCGGCCCAAAATTTCTATGGAGACTTGAACTCCGCCATCATGGTCCTTGCCGCATCCATCAATGTCCGGTTCTTCCTCTCCGCTACACCATTTTGTTGAGGGGTGTATGGTGCGGAATATTGATGCTTGATCCCCTCATCACTAAGGAACTCATCCAAGGTGTAGTTCTTGAACTCGGTGCCATTGTCACTTCTTATCGTCAAGATCTTTGCATTGTGTCAGCGTTGAGCTTCATTTGCAAAATCAATGACGGTTTTTTGGGTCTCACTCTTCCTCTTGAAGAAATATACCCAAGTGTATCTTGAATGATCATCCACAATCACCAAGCAATACTTTCTACCCCCAAGACTATCAAAGCATGGAGGCCCAAAGAGATCCAAGTGAAGAAGCTCCAAAGGCCTCTTCGAGTAAATGATAGTCGTGGGAGGGTGAGCCTTCTCATGTAGCTTTCCTTCGATACAAGGACTGCAAGCACGATCTTTGGCAAAACTAACATTTGTTAGTCCACGGACATGGTCCCCCTTGAGAACACTTTGAAAATATCTCATATTGACATGGGCTAAACGGCGATGCCAAAGCCATCCCACATCAACTTTAGGCATTAGGCACGTCGCGGTCTTAGTGGGTCGCTTTGAAAAGTTAATCACATAGAGACCGTTCTCGACATGCCCAACAAAGGTTACTTTAAGAGTCTTGCTCCACAAGAGGGCCACGGTATCAATATCAAAGAAAGTGGCAAAGCCCATGAGTGCAAGTTGACGAACGGAAAGTAAATTGTATGCAAGGGACCCAACAAGCATGACCTTCTCGATCGTGAGATCATGAGAAATGACAAACTTGCCAAGTCCCAATACCTTAGAAGACGAGGCATCACCCCACTCGACATTGGTGGGCATAGATGGGATCTTGTGCACGTCCACCACCAAGTCCTTGCTTCCAGTCATATGGTTAGTGGCTCCACTATCGAGCAACCATGATCCCCACCGGAAGCAAACACCTACAAGAGATTAATGCTTGGATTTAGGTACCCATTTTGTAATGGGTCCTTTGATGTTAGTGACAAGGGTCTTAGGAACCCAAATAGACCATTCAATGTACTCATAAGGAGAACCAACAAATTTAGCATAGACATGTCCATCACTAGAACGGCATAACACATAAGAAGGGTTAAAGTCGCCGGCTTTGTTGGAAGGGATGGCATTGCCCTTCTTGACACCACCACCCTTCACATTCTTCTTATTCTCCTTAGAAGCACCCTCTCCCTCCTTCACAAAAGTTTGCTTGAGAGGAGGAGGTCATTTGGCCTTGTCATTCTTCTTCTTGTTCTTGGGCTTGGGTGCGAAGCCAATCCCCTCCTTGGCCACAACTTCCTTTTGATTGCTCAAAAGATCGTTGAGGTTCTTCTCACCTTGTATGCACGACACAAGGCCTTTATCAATTTGCCCCTTCAACTTTGCATTCTCCTCAACAAGATGCATATGCTCACAACAAGGGTTAGTAGCATTTGCATTATCAATTAAAACCATATGAGCTAAAGTGGCTTTCTCCTTGGTTAGCTTCACTTGGAGTTGATCATGAGACCCTTTAAGACTAGCATGAGTACCCTCCAAGGCCTTGTGAGCCTTGTCAAGTATATCAAACTCCTCCTTGAGTCTAGAAAGATCAACCCCAAGTTTGACCTTCTCGGAATTTAGCACACGAGATACAACAAGAGCATGATCAAGGTCTTTCTTCAATTTAGCATGGTCAACGTTGTGTGACTCCTCAAGAGTCAAACGATGACCGCGCTCTTCCTCAAGCGCATTAGAGAGATCCGATATCTCATCGGCATAGTCACGGCTATGCCCCTCCATCTTAGAGATGGTTTCTTCGTGAGCCTCGATCATGTCATTGGCTTCACCAAGTTGTTCCAAGAGAGCAACAAAGTGCTTCTTGGATTTACCCTTAAGCTTACTCATAAATGACTCAAATTCATTTACCTCCTCATTAGAACCCTCATTTTCATCAATGCAATCCGTCAAAGAAGGATTAGTAATGATGGTGGTTTTGATGTTGGGGGTTACCTTGTTAGTGGCTTTAGCCATGAGGCACTTGGCGGTGATGTTCTCATTGGGTGAGTCAAAGAGAGACACCCGTGGAGTTGTCGCAATGGCAATGGAGGCCATGGCAACCGACTCACCGTCTTCATCATCATCATCATCCTCATTGTACTCTTCTTGTGCCACCAACCCCTTGGGAGGAGTCTTCTTGATGAAGTTGCTCTTGCTGGGGAAGGACTTGGCCTTGTCCTTTCGGATGAGCTTGCCACCATTGTCTTCCCTCTTCTCATATGCGCACTCCGCAACAAAATGGCTCACATTTCCACAATTATAGCAAGTTCTCACACGTTGCTTACCCTTCGCGCCACTTGAGTTACTCTTGTTGAAGTTGGGCCTTGTGTTCTTCTTGATCCAAAATTGCCTTGAAGCAAGAGCCATGTGCTCATGATAAGCATACTTTGTATCTTCGGGGTTGCTCTCTTCTTCTTCCTCTTCGTCCTCTTCTTCCACACTTGCCTTGGCCTTCAAAGCAAGGTTGGGCTTCTTTGCTCTTTGAGAACGCAACATCGCATTGTCGGCGGTCTTGTCCGAGATCCTCATTGCCACAAACTCATCCAACACTTCACTTGAAGACAAGGTGTGGAAGTCCGGCCTTTGACGGATGACGGAGGACATGGCCTTGTGGTAAGGCATCATAGCCTTGAGAAACTTGCGCTTGATCCAATTGTCATCCGTATCCTTGCTCCCATGATCTCGGAGTGAGACCGCAAGAGTGGTTAATCTCCGGTAAAGCACACGAGGTTCTTCATCTTCATTCATTGCAAACTCATCGGCTTCATCTTGAACCACTTCATAGTTGGAGCGTTGAATGCTCGCGCTTCCCTTGTAGATGGAAACCACATGGTGCCATGCTTCCTTGGCCACGGTGAAAGGACAGAGATGTGCAATGTCTTCAGACGGAATAGCATCTTGGATGATGAAGAGAGCATTCTCGTTGAATTGGTTATCCACGGCTTCTCTAGGGTTGAAGTTGCTTCGGTCATGCGGATAGAAACCTTCTTCAATGATTCTCCAAAGATTAGTATCAACATGGTTTAAATGACGCTTAAAGTGATAAACCCAAGCATCAAAATCCTCATTTTCACAATCTTAGGGGGAGAACAGGCATGATTCAAATGAGTGGAAGGAACCGGTCCACCATAAGTGAGCGGAGGTTCAACATGGGCAAAGATGCCATTTCCACTTCTACCACTAGATAAAGGAACTTTGTCATTAGTAGCTTCCCCCTTGTCGGAGTTGGCATCCGTCACCTTATTAGTGGGATCGACCACTTCCAATGGTGCGTGGATAATTTAAGACCATCAAGAAAGTTCTTAAGCATGCCTTTGACCTCGGCCGTCATGGAGGTTTTCAATGTGTCCAAAGCCGCATTGAACTCCTCACGTGAGACCGAGGTTCCCCCATCGACCGTAGACGAGGACGGAATCACACCGGGGTGCTCCTCCTCACCGTCTACGGTGCCAACCATACTCTTCGGATGACAAAGTCCTTAATAAAGAGACGAGGCTCTGATACCAGTTGAAAGGATCGATATAGTTGACTAGAGGGGGGTGAATAGGCAACTACCAATTTTTAGCTTTTCTTTACCAATTTAAACTTTGCATCAAAGTAGGTTGTCTAGATATGCAACTAGGTAAGCAACCTATATGATGCAACAACAACGAGCACACAAGCAAGCAAGAGATGTAACACAGTATAAGCTTGCACAAGTAAGGGTACGAGATAACCAAGAGTGGAGCCGGTGAAGACGAGGATGTGTTACCGAAGTTCATTGCTTTTGAGGGGAAGTACGTCTCCGTTGGGGCGGTGTGGAGGCACAATGCTCCCCAAGAAGCCACTAGGGCCACCGTATTCTCCTCACGCCCTCACACAATGTGAGATGCCGTGAATCCACTATTGGTGCCCTTGGAGGCGGCGACCGGACCTTTACAAACAAGGTTGGGGCTCTCTCCACAACTGAATTGGAGGCTCCCAACGAAACCATGGAGCTTCACCACAATGGAATGTGGCTCCGAGGTGACCTCATCCGTCTAGGGTGCTCAAACACCCAAGAGTAACAAAATCCACACAAGAAAGTATGGGGGGAGCAAATATCCTTTGGTGGAAGTGTAGATCTAGGTCTCCTCCTTCAATCCCTAGCAAATGAACAAGTTTGAGTGGCTAGAGAGAGAGATCGGGCAAGAGAGCTCGGGTGCCATTAATTAATGGTGGAGTGAGAGAGGCAAGAGGTTAATGTGGTAGGTGGAAGAGACACCCTTATATAGCAAACCCTAAAATCCAACCGTTACTGCGAAAACAGCACTGCAGCGGTACAACCGCTCCTTGTCCCGGTACAACCGGGACTCACGAGTTACCTGCAGAAACCCCATCAAGCGGTACAACCGGGCCTGCAGTCGATAGTACCGGTTGTGGAGCACAACCGGAACAACCACCCAACCACCGCTTTGAAACAGTAGGGTGTCACCCCTGTGTGCGGTGATCGAGCGGCACCGGTGCAACCGCCTGGCCCTGCACACTTGGGTGCCTAAGTCCTAAGCGGTCGAACCGCTTAGGGCACCGGTAGTACCGGTTTGCGGGGCACAACCGGACCAACCGGGCCACCACCGCCCAAGTACCGCATCAAAACAGAAACATGGCAGGTTGTTGAGCGGTACTTGGCTGGCACAATCGCCAGAGACACACCACAGTCAATTTTAAGCATGGAGGCGGTACAACCGCCTGGGAGCAGCGGTACAACCGCTTGGTCATGACTGGGCTGTTCATCCCCAGGGTATCACCCCTAGGGTGGTGGTTGGGTAAGTGCCAGGAGCCAGCGGTACGACTGCTCGCACGAGCGGTACAACCGCTGGGAGAACACAACAAGCAGTTGAACATGAAAGGGAGCTCTCTCTCACACAAAACACGGAAGGCAACGGAGGGTGTGGCAGAAGTGTGCGTGCAATGATTTCCCCCAACACCTTCCAATGAGGATTCCCTCTTAATAGTATGGGTTCCCTACGACCAAAGAGATAAACACATAGAAAAACACCATCTTCTATCTTTTCCTTCCAGAGAGAATAGCAAACCGATGTAAGCCTAATCACTAAGAACCTGAAGCACTTAGCACAAGATTAGACCAACAAAGGGTTGTCATCATCATCCAAAATACAAAGTAGGGAAATGCCCTTATAGACGTTCCTTTGCATTAAGAGCTTGCACATCCAAAAACAAAAAGTGCATGACAACCTGTGCTTCCCTCTGCGAAGGGCCTATCTTTTACTTTTATTTATTTACTTTTCATGCAAGTGTCAATAGTGTTCTCCCCTATTACTTTTTACTTTTGTCCTTTGCAAGCATCATGTGGTGGGGAAAGATCTGGGCACATATATCCAGTTGGATATGAGTGATCATGAGTTATTATTCTTGACATTACCCTTGAGGTAAATGAGTTGGGAGGCAAAATTATAAGCCCCTATCTTTCTATGTGTCTGACTGAAACTTTAGCTCCATATATATGTTGTGAGTGTCAGCAATCATAGAAGACAAAATGATAGTTAAGTATGTGGACTTGCTAGACAAAAAGCTCTTACATGAGACCCTTCCTGAAAAGATGATGAATTGCAATTGCCTTGTTTATTGAGAACATAGTTTATTAGTTTTCAAGAAAGTTTATGCCTGATACTTTGTTGTTGTGATGAATTGTTACTTATTCATGAGAAGTTATATGATAATATATATTGCTGCTATGATATTGATCATGATGCTGCTATGTCTGTATTTTGTTTTTATCGACACCTCTCTCTCTAAACATGTGGTCATGATTATCGATATCGACTTTTGCTTGAGGGCAAGCAAGGTCTAAGCTTGGGGGAGTTGATATGTCCATGTTTTCCCTACTGTTATTTTTGATGTTTTTGATCAATATAATACTTTATGGTGCAATTCTAATGCCTTTTCTCTCTTAGTTTGCAAGATTTACATGAAGAGGGAGATTGCCGGAAGCTAGAATTCTGGACATGAAAAAGCTACATCAGAGATACCTATTCTGCACAACTCCAAATGAGCTGAAATTTCATGAAGAATTATTTTGGAATATATAAAAAATACTAGAAGAAATAATTACTAGAGGGGGCCCACCAGGTGCCCACGAGGCACCGGGGCGTGCCATGGTGGCTTGTGGGGCCCCTGGCTAGCCTCCATGGCCCATCTTCTGCTATATGAAGCCATTTGCCCTAGAAAAAGAATAGGGAGAGGACTTTCGGGATGAAGCGCCACCGTCACGAGGCAGAACCTGGGTGGAGCACTTTTGCTCTCCAGCGGAGCGATTCCGCCGGGGATACTTCCCTCCGGGAGGGGGAAATTGAAAACATCGACATCACCAACAACCCTCTCATCATGGGAGGACCAATCTTCATCAACATATTCACAACCACCATCTCATCTCAAACCCTAGTTCATCTCTTGTATTCAATCTTTGTCTCAAAACCTCATATTGGTACCTGTAGGTTACACCTTGTAGTTGATGCTAATTGGTTTATTTGGTGGAAGATTATATGTTCAAATCCTTGATGATATTCAATACCCCTCTGATCTTGGATATGATTTGTGAGTAGTTACTTTTGTTCTTGAGGACATGGGAGAAGTCTTGTCATAAGTAATCATGTGAATTTGGTATTCGTTTGATATTTTGATGATATGTATGTTGTTGCTTCCTTTAGTGGTGTCATGTGAACGTCGACTACATGACACTTCACCATACTTGGGCCTAAGGGAAGGCATTGTGGAGTAGTAATTAGATGATGGGTTGCTAGAGTGACAGAAGCTTAAACCCTAGTTTATGCACTATTCTGTAAGGGGCTGATTTGGATCCATATGTTTCATGCTATGGTTAGATTTATCTTAATTCTTCTTTCGTAGTTGCGGATGCTTGCGAGAGGGGTTAATCATAAGTGGGAGGCTTCTTCAAGTAAGAACATCGCCCAAGCACCAGTTGTCGGGGGAAATCGACACCTATTGAATCACTGGGATCCCTTCTACGGTTGGCGGGCGTGGGGTTGTGCAAAGAGCGGGTCTGACGGGAAGCACACAGATCGTTTACCCAGGTTCGGGCCGCGGAGATGCGTAATACCCTAGTCCTGCTTTGGTAGATGTATTTGAGTGTTCTTGTGTTCTTGAGCTAGCTACGGGGTGTAACTTGCCCAAAAGATCCGAATCCTTCTCCTGGTCGCCTCGGGCCTCCTTTTATAGACAAAAGGGGCTGCCACAGTGGCACACAGGAGGTGGAAAGGTGTACAGTGGATGAGTCTATCCTCTGGCACCATCGAACAAACGCATTTAACACGTTGCCGACGTGCCCCTCTTGCTTTATCGGGGACGGCAAGGAAGCATGTCCCAGCTGTCACCGCCTCCCCTAGCTTCGACACGCGCCCGAGCTGACGAGGCGCCGTGGCGCCACGTTGGCTGGCTGCTGGGCTGGCGCGGTGGTGGAGCCTTCACGAAGATCTGCATGCCACCACGCAGGTGCTTGCTGGGTCGGTCGTGGAGGTCACTCATCGCCACGTAGGTGCCTGCTCAGCTGGTTGAGCTGGCAGCTGCATGGGGACGGCGGTGGTGTCTTGGCAGGCATGGGCCTGGCTGTGGTCCTGCTGATGCCCTCGGCAAGGGCCTTGCCGGGGGCCCGACAAGGGTCTTGCCACGGCGCCGCGGTCGTCCCCGGCAAGGCGCTCGCCGGGGGTCTCGTGGATTTCCTCGGCTAGGATCCCGCCGAGGGTCGTCGTCTTCTGGTCCTCATCTGATCTTGTGTGTTTATGATCTTGACGAAGATCTGCGTGCCACCACAGAGGTGCCTCCCGAGCCTTGGTTCCAATGTGGTTTGTTGGTGGTGTTGGAACCCGTGGGCTCAAGGGTGGCACACTCTGCTGGCGTCGGGCAAGTTGCCCCGGCAAGGATCTTGCCGGGGCTGCGGAGGCCATCCCGGCAAGGGTCTTGCCGGGGGAGTCCACCCCGCCCCCTTGCTCTTCATGTATCTTGGCCTTGGCGTTGCTTTGGCTGCCTTGTGCTCCGGCTTCCCTCCTCTGCCCTGCTTGGTGTGGTCGTGGGCGCGGCTCCGACTGCCCGTGCACAAGTAAAGGGGTATAAAGGAGAGCCCCTACTTTTGTACACCGACAGGAGCCCCCGGGCCTGGGCCACATATAAGCGCGACACGTTGTTGGGCCAGGCCCAGAACGGTGCGCGGACAGGTGGGGCGGAATTTTTTACCGTAGTAACTTTTTCGTCCGATGCGCTTCCCCACGACCCGTGTTGAACGCGCGACATGGAGGGTCATGCGTGACGTGGGGGTCATGCTTGGGGCGGTCTCCGCACGCATGCGTTACATCGCAATAAATGGGAAAAGAGGCGGCCCGTGCCTTCCTCGTAAAAAGGAATAACCGCGGGCGCGCTGCTCATTTACCCCCTGCATCTTCTCCAATCTCGGAACTGCCGTCCCCTCCTTCCTCCTTCCCAAGCTGTCGCCTTTGCTCACCGCCGCCGCGCCTTCGTCGCCCTTCATCCCTCGCCTCTCGCAGCCGCCATGGCACCCAAAACCAGTAAAAGCAAGGGAGTGGCCAAGGACGCCGGGGCGACGCAGCCGGAGAGCGATTTGGCGGCGTGGCGAACGCAGTCCGCCTACTTCCCCATGGCGGTTGACGCGGTCCACCTCCGGGACTAATTCAAGCACCTATGGGGGTGCAAGACGGGGGGGGGGAGACGAAGGGGCGTCCGGCCACGCGTGTCATCCCTGCTGCTTTCGCCGAAGCCGGCCCAAATCGGTACCCATTCTTCATCGACTATTTTTCCTGCGGCCTCTGCCCCCCTTCTCTGATTTCTTCAATGACGTCATGCATACCTACGGCTTTCACCTTCTGGATTTCACTCCAAACGCCGTGGCATGCATGGCTCTTTTTGCCCATCTCTGCGAGGGCTTTGCCGGGGTGCATCCCAACACGGCGCTCTTCCGCCACTACTTCTTCCCTCGGATCCAGAAGGGGGCGCCATTTCCGGTTGTGTCGCCTAGATCCCGAGGAGCCAGGGGAAGGGGACATATCCAGAGGGCGCCCAGAGGGAGAGGTGGGAGGAGTGGCGGGGTCGGTGGTGCTGAATCGAAGAGGAGGACCCGCAGGAATTTTTCCAGGTTCGCCAGGCGCCGCCGGTTCGCAGAGACGATTGGAGCAATGTCGATGCCAATGACGCGAAGCTCACGGTTGCCACCACCAGGATTCATCACCTCACCGAGGTCGGGCTCACCATTGAGATGATCGGGGCGGATTTCATCCGCCGCCGAATTGCTCTGCTGCACAACAAGGGGAGGCCGTCCTGGCTTTTCATGAATGCGGCCGACATCATGAGGCTTCGCCCCGGTTTGGACCACAACCTCATGGTGATGGGGCACGCCCACTTCTGCCAGCAGCTCTTCCAGCTCAACGTGAACCGCGACAGCAAGGTCGAGCGGTCCGGCAAGGCCGCGAAGGCCGGCAAGGTCGCTAAGGGGCCCTTGTTTGGGTTGCCGGCGGGGGTGATCCCGCTGAGCAATAACTCGCGCCGAAACGACATCATTGCCATGATGCCGGAGTTCAACGCGCACGGCCTCGTCCCAAGTTGGGCCGAGCCGCCGGAGGATCAAGTGCAGGATTTCTTCGATACCTTGGTGGAGGGGTACGTCCGTGACGAGCCGCGGCTCATTCGGGACACCACTCAAGCGGAGCTGGACTACATCGCCACCAGGGAGGCCGGCGGCGTGGAGGATGAGGTTGCAGCGGCCGCGGAGGAGAGGGAGCTCGCCCAGCGGGCGGAGTCCGCTGGGGAGGCCAGCAGCGCCGGCACCGGGGCCCCTCTGATTGAAGACATGGTCGACGAGTCGTCGTCGGAGGAGGTCGAGACTGTCGACCCTCCAGCAACGGGGAGGGGGCGAGTCCTGCGGCGGGCCATCTCTGGCGAGCTGGTCCGGCCTGGCAGGGCCGCGCAGACGCAGCAAACCCAGGAGGCGTCCGTGCGCGAGACGAGGGCCACGGCAGCGAAGAAGGTGGTGAAGGCTACAGTGGCGAAGAAGAAGGCAACTGCCTCTTCTTCGTCCAAGCTTCCTCGGACTCCATCTGCTTCCCCTTCTCCGGCAGATGACGACATGGAGGTTGTCTTCGATTTTGGGTCCCTCAGCCCAAGGAGGAAGAGGAAGGCAACAGAAGAGGAGGTGGAGGATGAGTAAGTATCTTGCTCTTTTTTGTCATCTCCGTCTCCTCAGACTATGCCGCTTATATTGACTTGTTCTCATCTTCGCAGGGACACGGAGACGCTGGCCCAGAGGGTGAAAAGGGCCAGGGCTTCGGCAGGCGGCCAGCCCCCGGCGGGCACTTCGAGTACGCCGCTGGTGGTGGTGAGCAGCCCGGACAGCAGCCCCCGGCGCAGCCCCCAGCGTGAGCTCATCACTCGCCCCTCATCAACCTGTGTTGGGGGTACGATCGCTTGGCGCTGACCTTGCCATGGTTGCAGGAGGAGGACAACAGCAGGAGGAGCCACCGAGGGCTACCCCCAACACGCCGCCCCCATCGACCACGCCGCCCCGAGGGGCATCCCCAGCAATGGCGCCAAGCACCGGGCCCATGCACACGGACGAGGAGGCAAACTTGGGTGCTGGTGGCTCCGCCTCGGCGCCAGATGTCGGCGGGGAGGGGGCCTCTTCTTCCCAGCCTGGCACGGGTAAGTGATTCGCCTTGTGTCCCCGTTCTTTTTTTCTTTCTCTTCTTGAATCTTGGTCTTGGCTTCGCCTCATCCCCTTCTCAATATCCAGATCCTCCCTCGGCGGACCGGGAGGACATAGATACCGTCATCGAGGATGTCTCCAAGAACGCCGCGGTGGAGGCCGAGAAGATCGCCGCCGAGGAGGCCACCAAGGGCGCTGCTGAGGACGCCGCCAAGGGGTCTGCCGGGGGGGTTCGACAAAGCTGCTACCGGGAGGCCGGCAAGGCTGCTGCCGAGGAGGAGGTGGTCGAGGACCAACCTTCCTCCTCCGTTGCCTCTGGCTCGGGCAAGTACCTTAAGGTGAGCGACGACCTGTTCGTCCACCTCCCAAGGACGGCGAGCACCAGGGCGCCCACCGATGGTGAGGTGTTCGACGAGGAGGTGCTTGCCGCCGCCGGGCTCGAAGTTGTTGACGAGCCGAGCACCGGTGGCGGCGGCTCCCAGGAAGAGCGGCTCCTCCAGGCCATGAGTGCCAACTTCCAGAAGCTCCAGGCACTCCACCGCGCCCGCCAAGACAAGATAAGATCCAGGATAGCCGTGGCGGATAAGGTAGAAGCAGATTTCAAGCAGCGCGTTACTGAGTCGCAAGCCTGGCTTTGCGATGCCCACCAGGAACTGAAGGACATCCAAGGCGAGCTGGCCCAGCGTCAGCAAGAATTCCTTCTGCAACAAGCTGATTTTGAGAAGGCCCAGGAGCTAGCGAGGGAGCAGGCCGCCAAAGAGGTGGCCGCTCGACAACAACACCAGGCTCTACTGAACTCCCAGGAGGAGGATCTTGCCGCCCATGAGGAGAAGCTTGGCGCCACACTCCATGGAAAGGACGAGGAGGTGGAGAAGGTCGTCGTGCAGTGGACCTAGGAGCTGGAGCAGAGGTACAAGGAGGCACTCAATGCCCAGGCTCTGGTTCATGCCGGCAAGGTGAAAGAGCTAGAGGTGGAGCGGGACGGGCTGAAGGATCAGGCCCTGAAGCTGGCCAAGGAGAATGACACGCTCAACGGTGCCCTGGTGGAGGCGCAGGGTGCAGTCCTCGGCAAGGCTGAGCAGCTCTCCAAGGCCAACGACCCCATCAAAGACCTGAAGCTGAAGCTGGAGGGTCTTGAGGAGATGCTCTCGGAGGCCAAGGCCCGGGAGGAGACCCTGGCCAAGGATCTGGAGGTCGAGAAGCAACTGCGGAAGAACGAAGCCGCCAACCACAAGGATTTTGTGGAGGGCGAGAACCGCTAGATCAGCCGCCTCGAAGACGTCGCCGGCAGGATCACCACGCAGCTGGCTACCATGGGGATGCCGAATGTGAGGTACACCCCGGAGTGCAACGTGAGTCCCAATGCCAAGCTGACCCTGTTCTTCGAGGGTGTCTTCGGGGCCCTGGAGCAGCTCCACTCCAATCGGGCGGCCTCTCTGGCCGATGAGGCCCGGAGGCTTTGCCGGGGTGCCGTGACCAAGGTCCTCACCAAGGTGGCGCACTGGAATCCCAACCTCGACTTCGACACCGTGCTGGAGAGCTTGCCGGAGGATGCGGACCTCGCGGTGCTCAAGGAGCGTATCAAGCCCATCATCAGCCGTATCAACGGAATCCAGAGGGTGGAGGGCCTACGCCGGGATTAGGCACCCGGTTTTTCACCGCCGCTGCGGGTTCATGGCCAAGACAATTTTTATCTTTAGTTAGAACCGTAGTAACAACTGATGTAATATAACTCTGCAGTACTTTCGAGATGATGCATGTTATCTTCCTGTTTGATCTTCCTTTGTATGTTCACCCTACGTTAATCGGGTAGGCTTGCCGGCGCGTAAATCCAGGCCGCGGCACCTTGAGGACGGATCCCCAATGGCCCGCCGGGTGTGCTTGCTACCAGGCGAACCACCTTACCGCTCTCAACGCGGCCGCTCGAACTGTCGAGCTTGACTCGAGTCAGAATCGAGAGCGTTTCCAATTGTGGAAGGCTACCCTGCCGTTCTCGACGCGGCCGCTTGAGCTATTGAGCAGACTCGAAATAGATCAAGGGCGTTGCCAATAGCGGAAGGGCCCCTTTGCGTGCGGGTTTTCCATACATAGGGCAGGATCTCTGAGGACAATAACCTTATATATAGAAAGAAATCGCTTAAAGTTTCACATGACTTAGCTTTTCTGTCGTTGCGCGAGCGTCCACCGTATCTGCAGATGGTGCCGTCAAGCTTGGTCGTCTTCTTCCTTGGAACGACGACCATGATGAAGCCGCTGCTCCGATCAGACCAGATTTCCACAAGTGCGCCCCCTACCTGGCGTGCCAAAGATGTCGGGGGAAATCAACACCTATGGAATCACTAGGATCCCTTCTACGGTTGGCGGGCGCGGGGTTGTGCAAAGAGCGGGTCTGACAGGAAGCACACAGATCGTTTACCCAGGTTTGGGCCGCAGAGATGCGAAATAACCTAGTCAAGCTTTGGTGGATGTATTTGAGTGTTCTTGTGTTCTTGAGCTAGCTACGGGGTGTAACTTGCCCAAAAGATCTGAATCCTTCTCCTGGTCACCTCGGGCCTCCTTTTGTAGACAAAAGGGGTTGCCACAGTGGCACACAGGAGGTGGAAAGGTGTATAGTGGATGAGTCTATCCTCTGGCACCGTCGAACAAATGCATTTAATGCGCTGCCGACGTGCCCCTCTCGCTTTATCGGGGATGGCAAGGAAGCACGTCCCAGCTGTCGCCGCCTCGCCTGGCTTCAACACACGTCCGAGCTGACGAGGTGCCATGGCGCCACGTTGGCTGGCTGCTAGGCTGGCGGGGTGGTGGAGCCTTCACGAAGATCTGCATGCCACCACGCAGGTGCCTGCTGGGTCGGTCGTGGAGGCCGTTCGTCGCCACGCAGGTGCCTGCTCAGCTGGTTGAGCTGGCAGCTGAATGGGGACGGCGGTGGTGTCTTGGCAGGCATGGGCCTGGCTGTGGTCCTGCTGATGACCTCGGCAAGGGCCTTGCCAGGGACCCGGCAAGGGTCCTGCCGCGGCGCCGCGGTCGTCCCCTGAATGGCGCTCACCGGGGGTCTCGTGGATTTACTCGGCTAGGCTCCTGCCGAGGGTCGTCGTCTTCTGGTCCTCATCTGATCTTGTGTGTTTATGATCTTGACGAAGATCTGCATGCTACCATAGAGGTGCCTCCCGAGCCTTGGTTCCAATGTGGTTTGTTGGTGGTGTTGGAACCCGTGGGCTCAAGGGTGGCACACTCTGCTGGCGTCGGGCAAGTTGCCCCGGCAAGGCTCTTGCCGGGGGAGTCCACCCCGCCTCCTTGCTCTTCATGTCTCTTGGCCTTGGCGTTGCTTTGGCTGTCTTGTGCTCTGGCTTCCCTCCTCTGCCCTGCTTGGTGTGGTCGTGGGCGTGGCTCCGACTGCCCGTGCACAAGTAAAGGGGTAAAAAGGAGAGCCCCTACTTTTGTACACCGACACCGGTCCACCCACATATCAAATTATCAAAGTAGTGAATGTGAATCAAACAAACATGATGAAAGTGACTAGATTAAATTCCTGTGTGTCCCCAAGAATGCTTTGCTTATTATAAGAGACCGTTTTGGCCTATCCTTTGCTGCAAAAAGGATTGGGCTACCTTTCCGCACCTTTGCTACTATTACTACTTATTGCTCATTACAAATTACCTTGCTATCAAACTATCTATTATCGACAATATCAGTGCTTGCAGAAAATACCTTGCTGAAAACCGCTTGTCATTTTCTTCTGCTCGTCGTTGGGTTCGAAACTCTTACTTATTGGAAGGAGTATGATTGATCCCTGTACTTTTGGGTCATCAATGAACTCGAAGCACCACGTACACGAGAAGACTTCTGTGTAAACATCTACAAAACAATTTTTCCGCCCAATACAATTAAACAATATTGATCCTATGGTAGTCACAACATCATGCTCCTCTAAAAACTTCAACGAATCCAAGCCAAGCTCAAATTTGAATCAAAAATATGCATCTCCTAGTCATGGCAATATTAGGCATGTAGAACATGGATTGCGAAAAATAACTTAGGGATCGCAGGAGAAACGTACGTAGATCGATTACATGGAAGGATTTGAACTGAAATCGAGCGAGTAGAGAGATCGGGTGAAGTTTTGCTAGGGTTTGGAGAGGTTTGGAGGAAGAAGAAGAAGAAGAAGAAGAAGAAAAGAGGGAGATGGGGGAAATTTACCTTCTTCCTCGGGCATATTGGGGCCGCCACAGGTCAAAACGACCGCTCATACGGGCGCAAGCGCCCGTATGGAATGTCGTCGTTCTCCGTGAGGACTTACCTGCGCTTGTGCATATATGAAATGACTGCTGAAATAGGCAGCGGTGTTCCTTTTGAATATAGTCTTTCACCCTGTTCTTTTTCTTCTCCTGGTCGAAGATGTCAAATGACCGCTCGGATGGGCGCGCCCACCTCTTTGGAACACCATCAAATGCTTTGGAGCCCTTATGGTTTCTGCAAAGAAATGAAACGAGCACTTGTGCCCATTTGAAACACTGTCGATCACTCTGATGCCTCTGGTTGTTTTGCATTGGAACCTTCAGCAGGTCATCTTTTGATATGTTTCTTCTGAAACTTTTCTTTTTCTTTGGTCTCCTGCGGGGTTAGTTCCAACACAATACATAGACATATTTCCAGGCATCCGAACATCAATATAACACATAATTCAACTTGCACATCGCAAAGCCTTCATTAGAACAACTCTTCCAAACTTCTTCATAAAGAACTTCAATCACTCTTTTATTGTAACAGAAATAAAAACTTACTTGTCTACTTTATTCGCGTGGGTTGCCTCCTAATACGTCTCCCATGTATCTATAATTTTTTATTGTTCCATGCTATTATATTATAAATCTTGGATGTTTTATATGCATTATTATGCTATTTTATATCATTTTTTGGGACTAACCTATTAACCTAGTGTCCAGTACTAGTTGTTGTTTTCCCCTTATTTTTGTCTTTACAGAAAATCAATACCAAACAGAACGAAACTTTTTGACAATTTTTCTTGGACCACAAGACACCTTGGAAGCTTCAGGAGGAGGCCAGAAGAGCCACGACATGGCAACAAGCTCACAGGGCGCGCCCCCAAGCTTGTGCCCCCCGTGGCACTTCCAACCCTAAATTTACTTCTATAAATACCCAAATATTCCCCGTAGACCAGAGGGCACACCAAAAATGCTTTTCTGCCGCCACAAGTTTCTGTCTTCGTGAGATCCCATTTGGGGACCTTTTCTGGTACTCAGCCGGAGGGGGATTCAATCACGGAGAGCTTATACATCAACCTTGCTGCCCTTTCGATGATGTTTGAGTAGTTTACCACAGACCTACGGGTCCATAGTTAGTAGCTAGATGGCTTCTTTACTCTCTATGATCTTCAATACAATGTTCTCCTCGATGTTCTTGTAGTCTTCTTTTGCAGTGCGTTTGTTGATATTCGATGAATTGTGAGTTTATAATCAGATTATCTATGAATATCATTTGAGTGTTCTCTGAACTCTTTTACGCATGATTATGATAGCTTTCTATTTATCTATGATCTATTGATTTGGTTTGGCTAATAGATTGATTTTTCTTGCCATTGGAGAGGTGCTTTGTAATGGGTTCAATCTAGCGTTGCTTATTCCGAGTGATAGAAGGGGATAAGACACGTAATTGTATTATTGCCATTAAGGATAAAAAGATGGGTTTTTTTCATATTGACTGGATCTATCCCTCTACATCATGTCATCTTGCTTAAGGCGTTACTCCGTTCTTGTTAACTTAATACACTAGATGCATGCTGGATAGCGTTCGATGTGTGGAGTAATAGTAGTAGATGCAGGCAGGAATCAGTCTAGTTGTCACGGACGTGATGCCTATATTCATGATCATTGCCTCAGATATTGTCATAACTATGCGCTTTTCTATCAATTGCTCAACAGTAATTTGTTTACCCACCGTATGCGTTCTTTCAAGAGAGAAGCCTCTAGTGAAAACTATGGCCCCGGGTTTATTTTTATCATATTATTTTCAGATCTACAAAATCAAAAACCCAAAAAAACCTTGCTGCAATTTATTTACCTTTACTTTGTTTTGCACTTTTATTTACCTTGTATACCTATCTCTATCACATCTCATCCTCGCAAGTAACCATGAATGGATTGACAACCCCTTTATCGCGTTGGGTGCAAGTATTTGTTTGTTTGCGTAGGTGCAACCATTGGTGACTTGTGTGTTCCTCCTATTGGATTGATACCTTGGTTCACTAGTACAACGAGGTGCTATACAAACGGTTTTTAACCCCTTTCCGCGACGGCATTTGGAACCATCACCTGGTGAGTGTGGGCGATAGGGGGGGTCCTTCCCACACGACCCAGAAACCGTCGGGGATATGCCCTCCTGGCACACACGCTCGGCAAAATGAGGTTGTGTGCGACCGTCGAGCGATCAAATACGGTTATACGTACAGTAGTGCTCAAAAAATACAATTATACAGGCGAAATCGTTTCCGGTCATAAGTACATCCCACACAGTGAGTCCCCGCTGAACGTTTCCGTTCATATATACATCCCACACGGACGCTCCAAGGAAAACGTTTCTGTTCGCAAGTACATCACACACAATTTTCCCCGTTAAATCGTTTGTGATAGTGTTTCCATTGCACACGGTATTAACAATTTTATCATTTGCGTTATTGAATGAACACACACGTATAGTACTTCTATATGTTTCTCATGTATTAAGTGCAAGCAAATTCGATTTATTCCTCACATGCACAACTGTCAGTGCAACAAACCCTGGGTCTGTTGCCCAGACTGTGCACATGCACGAGAACGAAATTGTGGCACGAGGCCATTTAAGAGAGCAGGAGATCAAGATCTTCGAAGGACCAACATGCAGATCAAGAGGACCAAAATCAAGCCAGAGAAGCAAGATATCACCAGGAGAAAAGCCTCCCTTGTCGGGCAGGCGAGCTCGGCAAGGGCGGGGTCGCCCCAGAAGAAACTATTCAAGATGTCCCGGTAGGGCCTGCCAGGACTCGTGGAGACAAGACCACCTCACCCAACCACTCCACCTCGACCCACGTTGTCAATTAGTGCGGTGTCAAGCCACAAAGTGATTAAGTGGCAACCACTCGCCACATGGCAGCCTCTTTCTACGGGAAATGCCTATGAACGACACCCGTCCTGCGACGTGTCAAGCGAGTAGGTGTGAACACTACAAAAAAAAAGAAACATCCGTGACATTTTGGGCCGAACGAATTTTTTTCTATCATACTTATGACACTTCTATGACGATAATTGTGACAGAACCCGGTATCTGACACGTCTCCAACATATCTATAATTTTTTATTGTTCCATGCTATATTATATTCTGTTTTGGATGTTTAATGGGCTTTATTATACACTTTTATATTATTTTTGGGACAAACCTATTAACCGGAGGCCCAGCCCAAATTGCTATTTTTTGCCTATTTCAGAGTTTCGCAGAAAAAGAATATCAAACGGAGTCCAAACGGAATGAAACCTTCGGGAACGTGATTTTCGGAACAAACGTGATCTAGAGGACTTGGAGTCCACGTAAATAAAGCAACGAGAAGAGCTTGAGGCAGGGGGCACGCCTACCCCCCAGGCGCGCCCTCCACCCTCGTGGGGCCCATGTTGCTCCACTGACGTACTTCTTCCTCCTATATATACCTACGTACCCCCAAACCAACAGAAGCATCCACAAAAACCTAATTCCACCGCCGCAACCTTCTGTACCCGTGAGATCCCATCTTGGGGCCTTTTCCGGCGTCCTGCCGGAGGGGGCATTGATCACGGAGGGCTTCTACATCAACACCATAGCCCCTCCGATTATGTGTGAGTAGTTTACCTCAGACCTTCGGGTCCATAGTTATTAGCTAGATGGCTTCTTCTCTCTTTTTGGATATCAATACAAAGTTCTCCATGATTCTCGTGGAGATCTATTCGATGTAATCTTCTTTTTGCGGTGTGTTTGTCGAGACCGATGAATTTGTGGGCTTATGATCAAGTTTATCTATGAACAATATTTGAATCTTCTCTGAATTCTTTTATGTATGATTGGTTATCTTTGCAAGTCTCTTCGAATTATCAGTTTGGTTTGGCCTACTAGATTGATCTTTCTTGCAATGGGAGAAGTGCTTAGCTTTGGGTTCCATCTTGTGGTGTCCTTTCCCAGTGATAGCAGGGGCAGCAAGGCACGTATTGTATTGTTGCCATCGAGGATAACAAGATGGGGTTTATATCATATTGCATGAGTTTATCCCTCTACATCATGTCATCTTACTTAAAGCATTACTCTGTTCTTATGAACTTAATACTCTAAATGCATGCTGGATAGTGGTCGATGTGTGGAGTAATAGTAGTAGATGCAGAATCGTTTCGGTCTACTTGTCGCGGACGTGATGCCTATATACATGATCATACCAAGATATTCTCATAACTATGCTCAATTCTATCAATTGCTCGACAGTAATTTGTTTACCCACCGTAATACTTATGCTCTTGAGAGAAGCCACTAGTGAAACCTATGGCCCCCGGGTCTATTTTCCATCATATTAATCTTCCAACACTTAGTTATTTCTATTGTCGTTTATTTTACATTGCATCTCTATTTACTCTTTATCATAAAAATACCAAAAATATTATCCTATCATATCTATCAGATCTCACTCTCGTAAGTGACCGTGAAGGGATTGACAACCCATTTATCGCGTTGGTTGCGAGGTTCTTGTTTGTTTGTGTAGGTGCGTGGGACTCGCGCGTGGTCTCCTACTGGATTGATACCTTGGTTCTCAAAAACTGAGGGAAATACTTACGCTACTTTACTGCATCACCCTTTCCTCTTCAAGGGAAAACCAACGCAATGCTCAAGAGGTAGCAAGAAGGATTTCTGGCGCCGTTGCCAGGGAGTCTACGCACAAGTCAAGACATACCAAGTACCCATCACAAACTCATCTCCCTCACATTACATTATTTTCCATTTGCCTCTCGTTTTCCTCTCCCCCACTTCACCCTTGCCGTTTTATTTGCCCTCTCTTTTCCGTTCACCTCTTTTCCGCTTGCTTCTTGTTTGTTCGTGTGTTGGATTGCTTGCTTGTCACGATGGCTCAAGACAATACTAAATTTTGTGAATTTACCAATACCAACAACAATGATTTTCTTAGCACTCTGATTGCTCCTCTTACCGATGCTGAGTCCTGTGAAATTAATGCTACTTTGTTGAATCTTGTCATGAAAGATCAATTCGCCGGCCTTCCTAGTGAAGATGCCGCTACCCACCTAAATAGCTTCATTGATTTGTGTGATATGCAAAAGAAGAAAGATGTGGACAATGATTGTTAAATTTAAGCTATTTCCTTTTTCTCTTAGAGATCGTGCTAAAGTTTGGTTTTCGTCTTTGCATAAAAATAGCATTGATTCATGGAATAAGTGCAAAGATGCTTTTATCTCTAAGTATTTTCCTCCCACTAAAATCATCTCTCTTAGAAATGATATAATGAATTTTAAGAAACTTGATCATGAACATGTTGCACAAGCTTGGGAGAGGATGAAATTAATGATACGTAATTGCCCTACACACGGTTTGAATCTTTGGATGATTATACAAATTTTTTATGCCGGGTTAAATTTTGCTTCTAGAAATCTTTTAGATTCGGCCGCAGGAGGCACTTTTATGGAATCACTTTAGGAGAAGCTACTAAACTCCTAGATAATATTATGGTTAATTATTCTCAATGGCACACCAAAAGATCTACTAATAAAAAAGTACATGTGATAGAAGAAATTAATGTTTTGAGTGGAAAGATGGATGAACTTATGAAATTATTTGCTACTAAAAGTGCTTCTTCTGATCCTAATGATATGCCTTTGTCTACTTTGATTGAGAATAATAATGAATCTATGGATGTGAATTTTGTTGGTAGGAATAATTTTGGTAACAACGCATATAGAGGAAACTTTAATCCTAGGCCGTTCCCTAGTAATTCCTCTAATAATTATGGTAATTCCTACAACAACTCTTATGGAACTTAATAAGATGCCCTCTGAATTTGAGACTAGTGTTAAGGAGTTTATGAATTCACAAAAGAATTTCAATGCTTTGCTTGAAGAAAACTTGCTCAAGGTTGATGAATTGGCTAGGAACGTTGATAGAATTTCTCTTGATGTTGATTCTTTGAAACTTAGATCTATTCCACCTAAGCATGATATCAATGAGTCTCTCAAAGCCATGAGAATTTCCATTGATGAGTGCAAAGAAATAACTGCTAGGATGCGTGCCAAGAAAGATTGCTTTGTAAAAGCATGTTCTTCTAGTTTTTATGAGAATAAAGATGAAGATCTAAAAGTTATTGATGTGTCCCCTATTAGATCTTTGTTTTGCAATATGGATCTTGATAATGATGGGACTGGAGATGGGCCACCTTTAACTAGAAGGCGTCCCAAAAATTCAGAGTTTTTAGATCTTGATGCAAAAATTGGTAAAAGTGGGATTGAAGAGATCAAAACTTTAGATATTAATGAACCCACTATTTTGGATTTCAAGGAATTTAATTATGATAATTGCTATTTGATAGATTGTATTTCCTTGTTGCAATCCGTGCTAAATTCTCCTCATGCTTATCGCCAAAATAAAGCTTTTACTAAACATATTGTTGATGCTTTGATGCAATCTTATGAAGAAAAACTTGAGTTGGAAGTTTCTATCCCTAGAAAACTTTATGATGAGTGGGAACCTACTATTAAAATTAAAATTAAAGATCATAAATGCTATGCTTTGTGTGATTTGGGTGCTAGTGTTTCCACGATTCCAAAAACTTTGTGTGATTTGTTAGGTTTCCGCGAATTTGATGATTGCTCTTTAAACTTGCACCTTGCGGATTCCACTATTAAGAAACCTATGGGAAGAATTAATGATGTTATTATTGTTGCATATAGGAACTATGTGCCCGTAGATTTCATTGTTCTTGACATAGATTGCAATCCTTCATGTCCTATTATTCTTGGTAGACCTTTCCTTAGAACGATTGGTGCAATTATTGATATGAAGGAAGGGAATATTAGATTCCAATTTCCATTAAGGAAAGGCATGGAACACTTCCCTAAAAATAAAATAAAATTACCTTATGAATCTATTATGAGAGCCACTTATGGATTGCCTACCAAATATGGCAATACGTAGATCAATCCTTGCTTTTATGCCTAGCTAGGGGCGTTAAACGATAGCGCTTGTTGGGAGGCAACCCAATTTTATTTTTAGTTTTTTTGCTTTTTGCTTTTGTTTAGAAATAAATATTTGATCTAACCTCTGGTTAGATTTGTTTTGATTTTTTAATTAGTGTTTGTGCCAAGTTAAACCTATAGGATCTTCTTGGATGATAGTTATTTGATCTTGCTGAAAATTCCAGAAACTTTCTGTTCACGAAAACAATTGTTAAAAATCACCAGAACGTGATAAAATACTGATTCCAATTGAAGAAGATCAATAAACAAATTGTATAGGTCGTCCTATTTTGGTAGATGTTTTTGAGTTCTAGAAGTTTGTGTTAGTTGCAGATTACTACAGATAGATTCTTTTTTCGTGTGTTGTTTGCTTATTTTGATGAATCTATGGCTAGTAAAATAGTTTATAAACCATAGAGAAGTTGGAATATAGTAGGTTTAACACCAATATAAATAAAGAATGATTTCAATATAGTACCTTGAAGTGGTGTTTTGTTTTCTTTCGCTAACGGAGCTCACAAGATTTTTTGCTAAGTTTTGTGTTGTGAAGTTTTCAAGTTTTGGGTAAAAGATTTGATGGATTATGGAACAAGGAGTGGCAAGAGCCTAAGCTTGGGGATGCCCATGGCACCCCAAGATAATCTAAGGACACCAAAAAGCCAAAGCTTGGGGATGCCCCGGAAGGCATCCCCTCTTTCGTCTACTTCCATCGGTAACTTTACTTGGAGCTATATTTTTATTCACCACATGATATGTGTTTTGCTTGGAGCGTCTTGTATGATTTGAGTCTTTGCTTTTTAGTTTATCACAATCATCCTTGCTGTACACACCTTTTGAGAGAGACACACACAAATCGGAATTTATTAGAATACTCTATGAGCTGCACTTATATCTTTTGAGCTATATAGTTTTTGCTCTAGTGCTTCACTTATATCTTTTAGAGCACGGTGGTGGATTTGTTTTATAGAAACTATTGATCTCTCGTGCGTCACATATATTATTTTGAGAGTCTTAAAACATCATGGCAATTTGCTTAAATTATAATATCATGAGAAATTTGATGCTTGATAATTGTTTTGAGATATAAAGGTGGTAATATCATAGTTGTGCTAGTTGAGTAATTGAGAAATTGAGAAATACTTGTGTTGGAGTTTGTGATTCCCGTAGCATGCACGTATGGTGAACCGTTATGTAACGAAGTCGGAGCATGAGGTATTTGTTGATTGTCATCCTTTGTGTGGCGGTCGGGATCGCGCGATGGTTAACTCCTACCAACCCTTCCCCTAGGAGCATGCGTAGTAGTACTTTGCTTCGAGGGCTAATAAACTTTTGCAATAAGTATATGAGTTCTTTATGACTAATGTGAGTCCATGGATTATATGCACACTTACCTTTCCGCAATTTTCTAGCCTCTTCAGTACCGTGCATTACCCTTTCTCACCTTGAGAGTTGGTGCAAACTTCGCCGGTGCATCCGAACCCCGTGATATGATATGCTCTATCACACATAAACCTCCTTATACCTTCCTCAAAACAACCACCATACCTACCTATTATGGCATTTCCATAGCCATTCCGAGATATATTTCCATGCAACTTTCCACCGTTTCCTTTATCATGACACGCTCCATCATTGTTATATTGCTTTGCATTATCATGTAGTTGACATCGTATTTGTGGCAAAGCCACCGTTCATAATTCTTTCATACATGTTGCTCTTGATTCATTGCATATCCCGGTACACCGTCGGAGGCATTCACATAGAGTCATATCTTGTTCTAAGTATTGAGTTGTAATTCATGAGTTGTAAAGTAAATAAAAGTGTGATGATCATCATTATTAGAGCATTATCCCAAGTGAGGAAAGGATGATGGAGACTATGATTCCCCCACAAGTCGGGATGAGACTCTGGACTAAATAAAAAGAAAAAAAAGAGTCCAAAAAAAGAGAAAAGGCCCAAATAAAAAAAATAAAAAAATGAGACAAAAAGAGAGAAGGGACAATGTTACTATCCTTTTACCGCACTTGTGCTTCAAAGTAGCACCGTGATCTTCATGATAGAGAGTCTCTCATTTGTCACTTTCATATACTAGTGGGAAATTTCATTATAGAACTTGGCTTGTATATTCCAATGATGGGCTTCCTCAAATGCCCGAGGTCTTCGTGAGCAAGCAAGTTGGATGCACACCCACTTTGTTTCTTTTGTTTGAGATTTCATACACTTATAGCTCTAGTGCATCCGTTGCATGGCAATCCCTACTCCTTGCATTGACATCAATTGATGGGCATCTCCATAGCCCGTTGATTAGCCTCGTCGATGTGAGACTTTGTCCTTTTTTGTCTTCCCACATAACCCCTATCATTATACCTTATTCCACCATAGTGCTATATCCATGGCTTGCGCTCATGTATTGCGTAAAAGTTGAAAAGGCTGAGGCGCGTTAAAAAGTATGAACCAATTGCTTGGCTAAAACCGGGGTTGTGCTTGATATGAATATTTTGTGTGGGGAAGATGGAGCATAGCCAGACCATATGATTTTGTTGGGATAACTTGCTTTGGCTATGTTATTTTGATAAGACATAATTGCTTGGTTAGCATGCTTGAAGTATTATTGTTTTTATGTCAACATTAAACTTTTATCTTGAATCATATCGAATCTGAACATTCGTGCCACAATAAGAAGAACTACATTGAAATTATGCTAAGTAGCATTCCACATCAAAAATTCTGTTTTTATCATTTACCTACTCGAGGACGAGCATGAATTAAGCTTGGGGATGCTTGATACGTCTCCAACGTATCTATAATTTTTTATCGTTCCATGCTATATCATATTCTGTTTTGGATGTTTAATGGGCTTTATTATACACTTTTATATTATTTTTGGGACTAACCTATTAACTGGAGGCCCAGCCCAAATTGCTGTTTTTTGCCTATTTCAGAGTTTCGCGGAAAAAGAATATCAAACGGAGTCAAAATGGAATGAAACCTTCGGGAACGTGATTTTCGGAACAAACGTGATCTAGAGGACTTGGAGTCCACGTAAAGAAAGCAACAAGGAGAGCATGAGGCAGGGGGCGCGCCTACCCCCCAGGCGCGCCCTCCACCCTCGTGGGGCCCACGTTGCTCCACCGACGTACTTCTTCCTCCTATATATACCTACGTACCCCCAAACCAACAAAAGCATCCACAAAAACCTAATTCCACCGCCGCAACCTTCTGTACCCGTGAGATCCCATCTTGGGGCCTTTTCCGGCGTCCTGCCGGAGGGGGCATTGATCACGGAGGGCTTCTACATCAACACCATAGCCCCTCTGATGATGTGTGAGTAGTTTACCTCAGACCTTCGGGTCCATAGTTATTAGCTAGATGGCTTCTTCTCTCTTTTTGGATCTCAATACAAAGTTCTCCACGATTCTCGTGGAGATCTATTCGATGTAATCTTCTTTTTGAGATGTGTTTGTCGAGACCGATGAATTTGTGGGTTTATGATCAAGTTTATCTATGAACAATATTTGAATCTTCTCTGAATTCTTTTGTGTATGATTGGTTATCTTTGCAAGTCTCTTCGAATTATCAGTTTGGTTTGGCCTACTAGATTGATATTTCTTGCAATGGGAGAAGTGCTTAGCTTTGGGTTCAATCTTGCGGTGTCCTTTCCCAGTGACAGCAGGTGCAGCAAGGCACGTATTGTATTGTTGCCATCGAGGATAACAAGATGGGGTTTATATCATATTGCATGAGTTTATCCCTCTACATCATGTCATCTTACTTAACGCATTACTCTGTTCTTATGAACTTAATACTCTAGATGCATGCTGGATAGCGGTCGATGTGTGGAGTAATAGTAGTAGATGCAGAATCATTTCGGTCTACTTGTCGCGGATGTGATGCCTATATACATGATCATACCTAGATATTCTCATAACTATGCTCAATTCTATCAATTGCTCGACAGTAATTTGTTTACCCACCGTAATACTTATGCTCTTGAGAGAAGCCACTAGTGAAACCTATGGTCCCTGGGTATATTTTCCATCATATTAATCTTCCAACACTTAGTTATTTCTATTGTCGTTTATTTTACTTTGCATCTCTATTTACTCTTTATCATAAAAATACCAAAAATATTATCCTATCATATCTATCAGATCTCACTCTCGTAAGTGACCGTGAAGGGATTGACAACCCCTTTATCAGGTTGGTTGCGAGATTCTTGTTTGTTTGTGTAGGTGCGTGGGACTTGCGCGTGGTCTCCTACTGGATTGATACCTTGGTTCTCAAAAACTGAGGGAAATACTTACGCTACTTTACTGCATCACCCTTTCCTCTTCAAGGGAAAACCAACGCGGTGCTCAAGAGGTAGCAGTATCATCATAGATGTGGTGGGCTCCTACTTCTATGACAAAAAATCATGACAGAAAATGGGCTTTTCGTCCTGGGCGGGCCGGAGACGCAGCTGCATGACATTCTTTGGGCCGTCCATGACGGAAAAAACCGTGGTAGAAGTGAGGGCGAGGAAAATATCGGGGTGTTCCCGGTTATGGTGGGTGGTCGGGGCCAAGCGATGCACGGAGGTTTGCGCGTTTCTCTCGTACACGCACGCGCGTGGGTGCGAGGCGTTGGGCTCTAATTGAACCCGAGCGAGGTGTTCGCCTACTGAACCTGAGCGATTGCACTGCAGGCTCTACGCGTTACTGAACCTGAGCGATCGATCGATGACTTTTAACTGAACCCGATCGATTGATTCCTTCGCTACTGCTGCTAAATGAAGCCGATCGATGCTGCCTCTGGATGAACAGTGAGCATTGCTAGGGAGGTTTGGATAAACAGTTCCCGGTGGGGTGGATGAACAGGACCCCGTGGTGTTGCCTCTGGATGAACAGGACCCCGATCGATCGAGCCGTTTGGGGCTGGATGAACAGGACCCCGTGGTGTTGCGTCTGGATGAACAGGACCCCGATCGATCGAGCCGTTTGGGGCTGGATGAACAGGACCCCGTGGAGGGCTGGATGAACAGGACCATCCCGTGGAGGGCTAGATGAACAGTAGACGGTGGAGGGCTGGATGAACAGTAGCCTGTGGAGGGGTGGTTGAACAGGAGCCCGTGGAGAGGGCTGGTTGAACAGTAGCCGGTGGAGTAGCGCGCGGTGGAGGCTGGATGAACAAGAGCCCGTGGATGAACAGTTGCAGGTGGAGGCTGGAGGAGGTCGACGGTGGATGAACAGTAGCCCGTGGAGGCTGGAGGGGGTCGACGGTGGAGATGAACAGTATCCCGTGGAGTCCCGTTTTGCGGTACGCCACACCCCTCCCGATGAACAGGACCCCCGTTTCGACCGTAGCGCTCCAACACAAGTTCGTTTCCTCCGTTTTGCAGTACGCCACACCCCTCCCGATCAACAAGACCCCGTTTCGACCGTAGGAGGTCCGTTTCCTCCGTTTTGCGGTACGCCGGACCCCTCCCGATGAACAGGATCCCGTTTCGAACGTGGCCGGTCGAACACAAGGCCGTTTCCTCCATTGTGCGGTACGGCAGGCTTCGTTTCCATCGGCTGTTCCGTCCAAGACGGTTGGCTCCCACGCGTTCCGTTGCCTCCCGATGAACACGACGCATTCTGTTGCCTCCCCATGAACACGACGACGACGCAGTTTCGCCGTTCTGACCCAGCAATGTATACAAGCCATGGCCGTAC
The DNA here is from genome assembly GCF_018294505.1 of Triticum aestivum. NCBI lineage: Eukaryota > Viridiplantae > Streptophyta > Magnoliopsida > Poales > Poaceae > Triticum > Triticum aestivum. The sequence goes on along the minus strand of NC_057808.1, from coordinate 285,420,256 downwards.
GTACGCGCGAGTAGGCGTTCGAGACCCCGCCCGTATGTACGTACATGGCCGTATTTACTTTCTTGCACCCTGGCCATTGTACGTACGTGTACATGCTACGTGCGTGCCTCTACTACGACACGTGCGCACCTCTACATCGACCAGTATGTACGTACACGTTCGCGACCAGAATGACAACGCTACGCACGCTTCGACCAGGTGGGTCCCAACTGTCAGGCACTTCCTTCTGTGCGAAGATGTAGCTATTGGGTCCCAGCAGTCAGGGGGGCAAATCATTTTTTTTTGCCCGGACGCACTTCCTTGCATGCGAAGATGTAGCTGGTGGGTCCCAGCAGTCAGGGGGGAAACGTTTTTTCGCAAAATATAGTGGCTCGCCGGTGGGTCCCTGCTATCAGGTGGAGGAATAATTATTTTGCGCGTAATAAGGAGGCACTTCCTTGCGGCCGCCGTGGACCCAGCTGTCAGCCTCTCCACGTACAGTACTCTTCCGATGGAAGTCGTTCCTTGACCACGTTGACCACGCCGCGCTGAGAGCACCAGGGTGGTGGACGACGACGAGGCCTAGGAAGGGGACGACGCGGAGCCGGGGAAGACGCGGCAGTGGATGCCCACGCGGAGAGGAGTACGAGGGTTCACTGGTTCGGCTGCTGTGTGAGGCTGCCGTCGCCATAGAATAACAGGGGGTGTGGGTGAGTAGAGGGATGCCCTGGCCAGCGGTAGAGTAGTAGGGAGCGGTGAGGCCTGTGCGGCAGCACAGCCGGCCATGGGAGGCGGGAGCAGGCGGTCCCGCCGGCGCTAGATTTGGCGTCTGGAGCAAGAAGATCAGAGATTGAAGAAACACGACGGCTGTTGGATTGACATCCAACGGTTACGTCTGCTAGAATTGTTTGTTGACGTATATAATAACTAAAAAAATCTTGCATACGCGTCAACTTAATAGGCCCACAAGTCAGACCATTCCCTGTTTTTTAATAATTCATATATAGCTCATTGTGACTTCTTATGCAATTTATTGCAGTCCGTTTTTTTGGTTGGCCAGCGCCAATTTCGCATATTTCTATGGGTTCCAAACTATTTTTAATACCGAAATGTCGAGCCAGATTTAAAGTACTTTGAAGATATATTTAAATTAGGTTAATGCCCAGTGAAATAGGAATCTAAAAATGTGAAAAAATTCAGAAATTATAATGTAATTGCCACTTTGTCATCTGTTTTTATATTTACAACCCATTTCATATTACTTTCAAGATTTGCAGGCGTCTTGAAAGAGTTGCAGCCCATCATGGCGTAGAAAAATAAGTAGGCCTGGATTGGGTATTCTTTAGAAAAAATAAACTGGGCTCATTTTCACGAAGAAAAAATAGCTGGGCTGTCACATGGTGAACATAAAATATAAGCCTGGGCTAGACGGGCCACAGCCCAGTTCAAACCCTACTCCGTCTCAACAATAACAAAAAAATACTGCTCGAGCAGCTACGTCCCAGGTGTGAGCTGATCTTGTGTTGTTCTCTTGTCTATTGACTATATACGCTCACAATGTCGTGGGTCCCAGATGTCAGGAAAACACTAGGAGGAAGCATTTTATTTTTCCATACACTGACATGGTGGGCCGCTACTGTCATCCTCTCCACGTACTTCTGCCGATTCCTGTTGTTTGTTGACCATGTTGACAACACGAGAGGGCGGCGCCGCGGCGAGCGCCCGAAAGCGCGCGGAGGACGACGGCGAGGCCTCAGACGTCGGCGTTAACGATTTAGGAGACGGTGGGGCGGCGATGCGTGCGCTAAGGCGCAGCCAGCCGTGGGAGGCGGAAGCAGGCGGCCCCGCCGGTGCTGGTTTGGTTTTGGCGGCTGGAGGAAGACAGGACTGAAGAAACAGGACAAACTGTAAAAGCACCAGGAGTACTTCACAACCTTAACTGAAACCAGCAGGAGCCCTTAACAACCATAGCTGAAAGCAGTATGAGTACTTATGCAGGTTCAACCGTACAAAGCACGCCTCGAACAGTGCTACTTTGCTTACAATTAACCAAGGGTGAGGCCGCCAAGCCCCAGGACAAGGCCCAGGCGCCACCCCGCGCATCCACAACCTTCTGAAAGCGGCTTCATCTCGCAATGTGGTCAATAAACAAGATATTCGCTTTAGAGCCGTGGAAAAGCAGGAACATAATCTTCTGTCCTATTCTCCAAGATGGACGGGCCTTCATTATTTGAGGCCACCCATTAATAAGTATCTTTTCACCTCCAAGGGGAATGGAGTAGGTCGACATAAACATCATGTTCTGACCAAGCGCAAGTCTGACCCGACCATGGTCAGGCATCTGTATAGGAATAATAGAACTGGGCAGTTTCTGTTTCAAGAAGATCACAGCTGTAAAATTGTGTATAAGCAATAGTTTATGAACAACATATATAACAGAAAACAGCTCGTACCATAAGTTTCTCGACACAGTTGGACCTGTTCAACTAGTGCAGCAGTGGCACACATATCCCACGTGGCCTTCCACCATTGAAACGCCCCACAAGGACCTCAAGACGATCAATAAAGTGTAGGAAGTTGTGGATGTCGTCCCAGTCAACTTCAGTGCCATCAGTAACAACCGAGTTGTTACAGAATAACAAACGAGCAGCCTGCTTAACTCTGAAAAAACCTACATGTGCCACCAATTATAAGAAAATATTAGTTATAAGTAGCATCTTCGTGAGAGATTCGTTGCTACTTCTAAAGTTAAATTGTGATTAGTTAGACAGAATAGGTGGATTAAGAAGTAATCGAGGCAACAAGCAAGAACCAGGTACAAAACTAACATGGATGAACAATTGGAACGACGTCGGGGTGGAAGATCGAAGTGAAGATGAGACTAGGTTCTGCTATTTCCATCAACATTCGTGCGCCAACATTCAGTCTGTAACACTTGAGAAAGTTTATCCAAGTTCGGCCATAAAAAAAGCAGCGATCTTCTTGGTTCAAACCCAACTCAGAACTTATATCCATGGCTTGTCTTCACTGTGACCATTAAACTGGTGTATTCAGTTATGGCAAGGCCGAGCATCTTGAGTACACGTGTTCTGGCAGAGCAAATAATGCACTGCAGGAAAAATAATATGAGAACACAATGTATTCCCTATCCAAATCTAGAAATAACTTCCTCCTTCATGTCAGTGTTGACCATCGTACTGGTAGTACCTTTTATCCAAATATAGCAATCCAAATTTCCAAATTAGTCGACAACATGTTCAAAAAACCCCCACCCTCCCGGATAGAAAAGAGGATTCTAGGAACATACTGTGCGCGTTTTAAAATCCTGTGCTAGGATGAGAAGGAACAAGTGTGGCGTCTCGCTGAGGGCACATAAACCTGTAGGGTCCTCGCACTTTGGGCACTACAAATGAAACACACTAGATTCAGTAGGAAGAAAAATGCATCAACTGCGGCAGCTGCCATCCTAGGATTACCCGCGACCAAGGGACTTGGATTTATTGGGGATGGATGAAGAATTCGTACCTGGTTCTCCATGAGAAAACCCTATGCGCCAATCGCCGAGAGGGGGTTTTCTCTGAACAAGCAGACAAGGGAGAAGGGGATTCAGGCCCAGTGAAATATTGCTGCTTCGTCCGTCCAGCTTACTGCTAAAGCTGGAAAGGGGGGGTTTGTGATTTGACGGCTCACTGGGCATTACTGCGGCGCTATGACCGGGGTGTGTCTATCGTGCAGTTGTGCACTCTAATTTGTGCATATGGCACGTGGACCCCATTGCCGGATGCCCCACATATCAGCGAAAGGAAGTAGAAAGACAGGAGTAACTAGTTACACATAAATATATTTTTGACAGAGAGATACTCCCTCTGTAAAGAAATATACAAATCTTTTATATCACAACTTTATACATAAGAAAAATCAAGGGGAATATATATAACATATATAATTATAAAAAACAGAGTTGTTTTTAACACAATATAGACAAGTTGGTGATGATGGTGTGCCTGCCATCCTGCAATATAGGCCGTCCAATTTATATCTGACGGATAGGAAGGAAACTATGGCAATTTTGCAAAAAGGTACCCACACACCTCTCCACATTTGCAAATAATGCCTTCCCTCGTTCATACTTTTTCTCTCACAAGATAAAATACTCATACAAATGCATCTTGATGTTACGTGCAATGCACGGGCATTATGGGGGTTCAGCTGAGAATATAATACTCAGACATGCTCACGGTTCTGGACTTTGGGCCGCAGGCCCACCCTGCATGTTTGGGGGCCCATGTGTTCTACCTCAGCGCTTTTCAAATTGCAAGAGATCGGTACGGCGCTGGTTTTAGATGCTGTCGCAAGGCAAATACACAAAATTGAATAAAGCACGGCAGCTGTTGGAATGAAATCGAACGACAGTTCCTAACCAGCAATGATAGTTGCAATTCTATCAATGATATACCATGTGATAAATAATACTGTCGTATTACTTATACACACAGGACACTTGTTTCACCATGCCAGATTATTACATCAAAATCTCTCGGAGGATAGATCAGTTCGGCAGTTGCGTGCTGCTACTGAAGAATTTCAAAGTTGATTTGGACCAGCTCTCCTTGACGAGAAAGTTCGATTTTGCATCCCCTACCACAAGATATGATTTAGATTTGAACCTTGACCATCCTTTAGCATCAATCATCATGCGACCATCCTTTGTACTTACGGTATATTGAGCAGGTTCATTCACACCAAGGCTGCTCATGGTAAGAGAAACTTGGTCGCTGTCGCCCGGATTGTTGAACAACTCCCTCGTTGCTCTAGGAATTCTCTGTTTGCAAACAAGAAGACATACCCAAATAGTTAGATCAACACAGTGAATCATGCGAAACAACATGGAAAGAAAAAAGAACGAAGCACTTGGGCGGCCAATGCTTACCAAGAAGGTGGACATGTCGGTTTTTGTAAGGACTTCGGTATATGAAGTGCGAACTGCAGCCCAGTCTGTTGCCGGTGCAACTGCTCGTTCGGTTGCCGCTGCACGGGCCGGAGCAGATGCAAGTGCAAGTGTTGGTGCAGGTGCCGAAGCCGCTGCTGCTACCGGAGATGGTGCTCCTTGTAGAGCTGGTGCCGGTGTCGATGCCCGATCCTCTGGTAGATCAGCCTGATCCGCTGACACGGTCGGTGCCCAATCCTCAGCTGGATCAGACTGAGCTGCTGCCGCTGCCAGTGCTAGAGCAACTGCCGGTGCTTGATCCGTTGCTGAAGGTGGTACCGATGTGCGAGACAGCGGCGATCGTGTCTGGTCTGCTATGATCAGCTTTCTAACTTGATTAGGCTCCATGACCGTGATCCAGTTTTTTTCTTCATTTCTTTTAAACGCGAGAAGGACTAATTGTGGCATTTTTGTTAAACCAAACTACAATTCATCATAGGGATTCAGCTTGTACTCAGACAACAGACTGATCCAATTTTTTCCAGTAATATAAGTGATGGACAGTGCCTTCGTTACTGACACGACATAAGAAGTGAAACCTGCAAAAATAGCCATCGTAGAGCAAACCAAACGGTTTATTCTGTGATGAATGTCACATGGCAAAACCTGCATCGTAAAATTGCAGGAAAAGAAAGAAAACATGACATTAAATCAATAAGATTTAGACAGTAAATCAATAAGATTTACTTGATGTGACACGAGTGAATCCTTACCAGGAAATCACTATGTTGAAGTACTAAACAGAAGATTGATCGTCCAACTACGGGTAGCATGCAGGGGCCCCGCCTACTCCCACAAGCAGGACAGTCCAAAGGTCGTGACAAATCGTATGGACCGAACATCCATGGGACTGGAAATCCTGGTGGGTGCGATAAACCCTGCAATGCATACAGATATTGGAGTGTAACCATAATTGATAAACCATCCTCACAAAAAAGATGATGTGGATACTTCAAAATATACCGACTGAATTGAGTGGACAGACATTAACATAGACCATTCTCAGGACTGACCACACACCAAAAGCGGTAGTACTAATAAACAATACAGGGTTCACAAACACAAATCAAGTACTGAACAATAGTACTTACTACAGACAAGCAAAGTTGCACTAATTAAACTCTGCAGACTATTTCTTGCCACCGACCTACGGGATGAACCCCGCATAACTGACTAGGCCATGGAATTCGTGAGAGATGTCTACATGCACCATCACCATCTTGTCAACCTTGGAGAACCTAACAGAGTGGTCTTTCCACTCATAAACATGATGATGAAGATAGGCCGCATCAGATTTGTTGGGAAGCTTTACAAGAACCACACCCTTCGTAATCAAAGGCACAACCAGGAAATTGTTGTGGTCAAGTACAACCTCGAGAACACGCCTGACAACAATGCTACAGGAAAACACTAGTTCAGGACACATGGCGACAAGGACACATCAGTTGGATAGTTTAGCAATAGAACTCATCCTCAGGTCTTCCAGTTCACACGGCATGACTTTGAGAACTTCATCTCCACCGCGGACCTGGTTCTAATTCAAACAGAAACCATATTTTATTACTACCTCCGTTCAGAAATATAAGATGATTTTTGATATTATACTCCATATATGACTACATATACGCACAGAAATGAGTGAACAAAGACACTAGAACATGTCTTCAAAGGCATGAGAGCAGAGGGATTACTTGCAATATCCATAACACAAGTTACTGAGGCAAATATACCCTCTTCAAAGGTAGCATTGATGTTCATAAAGTACTCCCTCCGTCCCAAAATTTTTGTCTTAGATTTGTCTAGATACGGATGTATCAAGTCACATTTTAGTATTAGATACATCCGCATCTATACAAATCTAAGACAAGAAATTTGGGACAGAGGGAGTAGTTGAAAGTAATCTATACAAAATCAGTGTCAACCTCTCGCATGTTTTGGTCAAAAGAGGAATTTAGAACCGTCATTTGGCACACAAAAATCACATGCAAGATCACCCAGAAAGTTGTACTACTAGTACTAGTACTGCATGTTAGATGAAAAAACACGATCAAGATCGAGAAAAAGATCGTCAAGAAGAGATATTACCTGGACTTGCTTAATGAGGGATCCCGGAGAGGGGGGCTTGGACAGGGCGATGGCTTTGAGCTTGTCTGCGGTAGTCTCGACGTGGTCCTTGCGCTTCTTCGTACCATGAGCCTCGACGGTTTTGGCCAGAGCCATAGACATCACTTCGGCCGGTGCTCCAGCGTCCATCAAGAAATTGTCAAATAGAAATAAAAGAAAAGAAACCATAATCATAAACCCAATAGAAGAACAGAGAGGGAGTTATAGGATCAGTCTCGGGGTTGCAAGACCGGGCCTTGGCCAGAATCAACACCATTGATGCGCTCACCTTTCCTTCTTTGGGAGAGAAGAACAATTGCAGAAGCAGGTCGGGGTTTTCTTGAAGAAATGGGGAACAAGATGAGGGAGAAGCGAGTTGGGTAGAGAGGAAGCTGAGAGAGAAGAGTGAAATGATGGTTGCTTCGTCCGTCCAACTTACTGCTGGAAAGGAGGGGGTTTTGTGATTTGACGGATCATTGGGCATTACTGCGGCGCTTCGATCGGGGTATTCTACCGCCACTCTACTACGGAGTAATTTAGTGCATGGCTGGTGGACCCCGATGCTGGCTGTCCCACACGTCGGCGAAAGCAAGTAATTTAGTGCATGGCTGGAGGAGGATCCACACGGTAGAGCATGTCCATTATTTTTCTGAAGAAAAAAAATGATTACAACAAGCGTTTCCACTCTTACGACGGTGGAGTGCGAAACATGGCAGCCACTTGAACATGCACAGTGCTCATACTACTACGCATGTGCAGTGGTTCATACGTCAGTACTAAATAATCTTGTTGCTAGTGTAGTAAGATATGACGACAACAAATGATGTTGTGCGCATGTCAACTATATGAACAGTAATGTAGTAACATAGTACCGCTTTTTCGACTGTCCGGTCGAGAATGAACGGTGAGATCAATGTTAACAGAACCAGGCCTACAGCGCACGGAGAGTACGGTGCTACAGTACTCCACGAAACATGAACCATATGAAGCACGAATAGTGTTAGGCAGGGTGTATGAAGGGTGCACGGGATGGGAGAAAAAGTTCCCTTCTCGACCCACTTTTGGGTGTTTGGCAGAGTGCATGAAGGGTGCATAAGTCCACACTAGTAGGTTAACACAAATACACGAAGAGGAAACAACTATATTGAGATGAGAATGCAACCAAACACACCCACACGCTTTGTGCTACAGTGACTGATCTGCACCATCTGAGTTTGATCCAATGGTCATGTTGCGCCGAGACATGGACATGCCCATGCAGAGGGCACCTAAACACCACCGAAGTCCCTCTGCTTCTCGAGGCGCACGACGTTGGTGATGCAGGGGTGAAACGGCTGAAAGGCAATGCAATCTACGGGAAGGCGGAGGGAGCCAGCCGAGGAGCGGGGAATCTTTTGGTTTTCACCATGGTAAAACACCAGTCGACGACTTCTGACATCAGGGAGCAGTGGGTTTTACAGGCGGAGTCATCGTGACTAATTGTTGCCACGCCTGCTCCCGTCAATCAAAAAATTAAAAATCCTGCCGCGCCTGCTCCCGTCAATCAAAAAATTAAAAATCCTGCCGCACCCGAACACCAGAGCAATGCCGTGGTGGATATTTAAGTTACCTGTCGGCAAGTAGATAAAAAAGGGGTGAAAAACCAAATGTGGCAGCGGCCTAGCTAATCGGTCAAACTAGCCCAACTAGCTAGCCACCGTGCTTCACTGATGTACTCGGCGGGAAAGGTGGTCTTTCGTGATTTGACGACTCATTTACTTGCTTCGGTGAAAACGCGTGGTAGGGCGTCCCACGTCAGGAAGAATATATGCGTGCACCACCCGGGAGGACCCCGAAACCGCGTGGTAGGGTGTGCCATGTCTCGGCACGGAGGAAAAATGTGCGTGTAAAAATATACTGTATCAGACGTAGTACCTATGGTTCGACCTCGGGACCCAGCCAGTCGGTCGAAAACACCCCACTAGCCACACAACTTCATCATGCTAACGTGGCACGGAGGATAGGTGTGGTTAGCTCCGTCTCGACCAGCCACAACGTCTCTTGTTCTAGGCGTTTCTTCTATTTTCCAAGCTTTTTTTAGTTGTAATAACACCACGGCAAGCTAGCGCTGCTCTTCCTGTGTGCCCGTGCAAAGGTTAGACGATGGAGAGAAGAGAGAGATCGCAGACCTGGGACCCACCAGTAAGTGAGTCATCGGTCATGCACGTGTTGACGAGGCACTCCCTCTACTCTACTCAACATAATACTGTATAAAATCAAGTTATGGGACAAAGCCAACAACCGTTGTTGTTTCAGGCTATCGACTTACGCTTTGTAGTCCAGGTTGCCAGTTCGAATCTCGTCTTTCAGATTTGTTTGTTTTAGGTCCAAATTTGATTAATGACAAGTGGGACCCCCGTGTGTTGTTCCGATATTTCAGTGTTGGATGGTTTTTTTGAACAAACACTTCGCACGGTTAGACAAGTAACAGCACGAGTTACACGTATTTTGTAAGTTTACGAACAAAAATGACAACGACATAGAATATCACATCCGCCCCGCAGCTTAGATGCTATGGTGATACGAGTTTTTACATCGTTGGAACTGAGATCCAATGGCTTGGGAGTAGTCTTTGTAATTATGCGCAATTTCCAAACTCTCCAAAGGTTTTTTTGCAAATAAAACATTCAGGCCTCGTGTGTGCCGCTGCATCTTGGATCCAACGGCTCCCCGTTGCTCATATTAGGTGCTCCCCGTAGCTTAGTTACCCGCTACGGTGATATGAGCATCTAGGTCGTATGATTAGTGATCAGATGGCACATGCGTAGTACTTGTACTTTCTGCGCAATTCCCAAACTCTCTCAGCCATATATTGCAAAAACATTCAAACCTCCTACTATGGGTCGTTAGATCTCCGTGAACTCGTATCACCATAGAATCTACGATGCGGGAGCACCTCATCTTCTCCGGTGCGAGAAAACATAAGGTGCTCTTGCAGCTTGGATACTACGGTGATACGAGCTTCGAGGTCGTTTGATCTGAGATCCAATGGCATCGGAGCAGCCTTTGTGCTTGTAAGCAGTGGCTGAACTCTTTGAGGGCTTTTCTGCAAAAAACCATTCGAACCACCGAGGAGGTGTTGGGTCATAAATCCAACGGCTCCTAAGAGCTTGTATCACCAAAGCATCTAAGGTGTGGTAGCACATGATATTCTTACATACAGGAGAATATGATGTCCTCCTTCATCTTAGATGCTACGGTGACACGAGCTTCGAGGTCGTTGGATATGGGATCCAAGGGCATCTGAGTAGATTTTGTACAAATTGTGTGCAATTCTCAAACTCATCAAGGTTTCCTGTAAAAATATTAAGACATCATGTGAGCTGCTATATCTCAGATCTACAAGCTCCAAGCAACTCGTATCGGCATATAGCATCTAATGTATGGGGGCACATGATATTCTCCCGGGGAGGAGGGGTGGGGTGCACAACCAATCGGTGGTTGGGAGGGTGGGGACAAATATAATCTAAACAACCCAAAACAGAGCTTCAAAATTTTATCTAAGGTCGAGGGGTTGACCCCCGACAATCATGGCTCTGCCTAATTAAACACAACATTTGCATGTACTGTAGTACTAGACTTAATATTCATGTTTCAGTTTCATGTTCATTTTAAATATTGAATTGAGGACCATGCATGTCTTACATTTTACTCCCTTCATTCCTAAATATTAGTCTTTTTAGAGATTTCAAATGTACTGGCACATATAGATGTATATAGACATATTTTAGAGTGTAGATTCACTCATTTTGCTCCGTATGTAGTCACTTGTTAAAATCTCTAAAAGACTAATATTTAGGAGCAGAAGGAGTATTTTTGAATTCATGTCATACATGCATGGTTTGGAAAAATAGATGCACTATACTTATTGGATTGTTGTTTTGTTCGAGTGTGTGTGTCTATGTGTGTGTGTGTGTGTGTGGTCATATGCTTGATACATACAAAGTTTTCTCACCTCCATATTGTTCATCTTTTAAATTCGAATTTGCATTGAAAAACTTAGTAGGGATACCATGAAATGTGAAATCCACGTTGAGATCACTATTTCACAAACTCACTCTATTTCAACAACTCGTCATAAATCAATTACCACGTTCACATTGGTATTTGCAAGGAAAATACGGGAATTGTAATACACATAGATTCATTCGGCAATTTAAAAGGTTCCTTTCGTATTCTCGAATGGTAGGACCCAACGGCGTACCAGCCAGACCTTGGCTCGTGTTGATCCTAAAAAAACCGGGCTCGTGTCCTTCTGGTGGCGTGCGTGGTACGCACATTAGGCAACCCCAACCAGTCGAGCCTCTGTGTTTCGAGTCGAAATATCTGGCGGCTAGAATTCCAGCCCTAGGAAATTCCCCTCATGTCCCCGGTCCATAATGACTACTGATGAACAACGGAGGGATGCTTTAGTAACTAGACAACGTTACCTACCATGTCGAGCATGATTCAATTCCCTCGGTCGCCGCTCGCCAAGGTCACCCGTCAACTGCATTGCCTAGTACTACTACTACTACTACTACACCAGGATGAGCACATAATTGAGCCCGTTTGTTCGTGCCTAGTACTTGAGTTAATATATCAGGCAATGCACTGGTACGGAGGGATTATCCTTTTACTCTGCATATATAACTTGTCTGAAGTCTAACTAAGAAAAATGTTTGACCAAATCCTTTCTTAAGAAATACAACAGGACAGATGTATGGCTTGAAAATTTATTGCATGACGCAGGTTATGATATTGTTTCGAATCCTGGATCTTAAATTTCAGAAAACCCAAAAGTGACCATAAATTCTTGAAACTGAGCATGGTCACATGATATGGCACAAATATTACTTCGTAATTTTTTTCTTCAATTTCAGACAAGCTGCATATGACAAGTTGCACAAATGAAGGGCCAACGTATTTTAGAACAAAGACCTGTCACGTTAAGGTGAACACTTTCACTATTGAAACCGTGGGCATTTACGTGCCGCCACGAGTCCCGCTTCTCATCGGCATGTGCCGTCCGAGCAAGCGTGTGAGTCGACGGGAGGCGTGCGAGCAGACCGCTGCGCCGGCTGACAGGGAGGCGTGCGAGCAGACCGCTGTGCAGGATCACCGGGAGGTGAGCCCTTTGACCAGGCTCCGCCGCCCACCTTCGTCCCAACTGCTCCCACTTTTAATGTCGCCGGCGCCGCAGTTTAAAATCAACCCCGCACTACCCGGTATCGCTACAATCTTCTCTCTTCCTCTCTGATTCTCCTGTCGTCTACCTCCAACCAGCCTAACCTAAATGTACGCCATGCCGCATCACGATGTTCTGCCCTTAGTCTTCCAGTTTCCTGAGGAAGACACCCAGCCGGAGTCTCAAGAACATAAGGCGTTTTAGGACGAGCTTGAACTGGCCATGCGGGAAGATGTCGCGCCTGTCCCCGCTCCCGTTCCGGCTCCCGTCGCCCCGACTGCGCCAACGCCCATCCCCGTGGCATTGATGGGCTAGGAGCCGCACATTGTCGCCGAGCTTGATGCCACGGGGTTCCACGAGGTCTCCGCTGACTTTCACGTGCACGTGCACCTGCCAGCGCATGCGCCTGCGCGTGCCCTGACGCGCACGCCCGTGCCGGTGCCCGTGAACCTGCCAGCGCATGCGCCTGCGCGTGCACTGACATGCGCGCCCGTGCCGGTTCCCATGCACATGAATGTCTCCGCTGCGCCGTTGACAGCGCCTGTCCCTGCGCGGGTGCCAGTTCCCCCCTCAGCGGCATGGATGGCCGCCGTCGGCCACTTCCTTGCACCAACGCCAGTCGCCTCCTCCCGCCAGTTGACTCGCTCCAAAGTCCAGAACATTTTGGCCTTCCGTGAAGCTATGCCAACGTCCAGGAGTACGCCAACAACGGTGCAAGGCGCCGCCGTCTTCGTCGGTCAGTGGCCCGACGACACACAGAGCACGGCAGAGGAGCCGCTTCCCACCGCAAGACGCCCCCGCCGCTGCCGTTTAATCTAAATTTGCCATGAAAAAGTTCGGATTGCCATGCTTAAAATCCGAACGTTTATCATTTCCGTTTATTTTAGATCGATCATGTATAATTTAAAGTCGGAGTCAGACTGAACGAAATCTATGGTTTGATCGATTGAATGTTCTGCTAGAGCCGTATCAAATTAAATATAAAACGTCATCAAGCCACATGTATTCCTTGTCATCCAACGACCTAGACTGCTTCAACGTTTAGCGTGCAGTTAATTTCATGCCAAAAATAGTGCTAATCACATAATAACACGCAAATAATATCCTACTTAATACCGCATGCACTTAATATACTTCCAAATTAACGTGCATTGCACGTACACACTAACTAGTGCTGCTAGTACGTGAAACTGGTGCCGTAACTTTTGAACGCGTCCAGATATGGTCAACGGCAACATCACCCACGAGTTCTTCCTGCGTCTAAACGCAGAAGGGGAGGAGAGAGAGAGCACACATGGAACCCACCAGTAAGTCAAGGCGAATAGTACTAAAAATAATATTACATGTTATCCATTAAATAGGTTGTGGTAATATAAAAACATTATGTGAACAAAGGGAGGTACAACAAACATTGTTGTTCTACGTATGTTGCCTATTGACGTGCGGCTTGAAGGCCCTGGTCGCATGTTCGATCCTCGTCCTTTATTTTTTAACTTGTATATGGGTCCAAATTTGTTTCATGACATGTGGGCCCCTCGGTGTGTAGTTTGTAGCACTTTAATTTGTGGGTCGAAATTTGTTCCATTCCAAGTGGACTATCGGTGTGTAGTTTTGTAGCTTATTTATAATAATTAAAGAGAACAACAGAGTTTTTTGCAATAATACCATGGTGCGACGTTGAAGGCGAGAAAGGACATGTGAGAGAGCGATGACCGAGCCAGAGGGAAATCAACTAGGGGAGTTGCGGGGGTTGCAACGGTATTTGGAGTAGTTGTGGGCCAAATGCTACGAAAATATAATCTAAACCGACCGGAATAAATGCCTACACAAACTAATCCAAGGTTGGAGTGCCCCTCGCAATGTAAATAGCTCCGGCTTTGCGAGGGATGGAGAGGTAGCTTCAATGTGTGGAAGATACGGCGTGAGAAAGCGAGGTCAATCGAGAGACATATAGATAGAGAGACAAAGTGAGTGTGGTCCGACATTCATTGAACAGATATATATGCTCTGGAGAGATATTGTCCGATTGAGCTTTTGTCAAGGGTGAGGGCTGTAAGATAGAGCTTGAGAGATGATCCAGTCACAGATGTGTAGATATATTTTGTGCATGGGAGGAAGCAAGGTCAATCGATCACATAGGGTCGTCATGCGATCGAAAGAGTGAGACGGGTTGGAGAGAGTGACCTAGATAGACAATGTGTGTGAGAGAGTATACAATGTGAATAGGTCGAATTGGGCTCAAACATGGTGATATATCGTTTTTGCCCGAGAAAGAGAGAGGTCAATCGAGACATACAAAGAGAGAGAGAGAGAGGGAGAGAGAGAGAGATTGAGCAAGCGTGGCCCGCCATGAGGTCGAAAGAGTGGGGGCGGCTTGGATGGACTGACCTAGATAGACAATCTGCATGAGAGAGTATAGAGTGTGTCGATCGAGGCCCGAACAGGGAGATATATGTAACGCCCACGATGCGGCTATATCTCCCACGTGTCGGGGCACGACTTAGAGGCATAACCGCATAGTGGTTTTGTCGCAAGAAGGGTCATCTTCACACAATCCCATGTAATGAACAAGAATGGGATAAAGAGTTGGCTTATAATCGCCACTTCACACAATACATGAATAAAAAATCATACATCGTCCGAAATACAAACATATAGACCGACTACGGTCAAAATCCAGATGAAAATAAGACAACCCCAAATGCTAGATCCCCGATCGTCCCAACTGGGCTCCACTACTGATCATCAGGAAAAGACACATAGTAACGGCCACGTTCCTCGTCGAACTCCCACTTGAGATCGACCCCATCATCTGCACTGGCATCGTCGGCACCTGCAACTGTTTTGGTAGAATCTGTGAGTCACGGGGACTCAGCAATCTCACACCCGCGAGATCAAGACTATATAAGCTAGTAGGAAAAGATGGTGTAATGAGGTGGAGCTGCAGCGGCAAAAGCATATATGGTGGCTAACTTGCGCAAATGAGAGCGAGAAGAGAAGCAACGGAACGGACGTCATCTAGCAATGACCAAGAAGTGATCCTAAACACCTACTTACGTCATACATAACTCAGACCGTGTTCACTTCCCGGACTCCGCCGAGAAGAGACCATCACGGCTACACACGCAGTTGATGTATTATACTTGGGGTCAAGTGACAAGTTCTCTACAACCGGACATTAACAAATTCCCATCTGCCTCATAACTGCGGGCACGTCTTTCGAAAGATAATACCCTGCAGGGGTGTCCCAACTTAGCCCATCATAAGCTCTCGCGGTCAACGAAGGATAAACCTTCTCCCGGAAAGACCCGATCAGTCTCGGAATCCCGGTTTACAAGACATTTCGACAATGGTAAAACAAGACCAGCAAAGCCGCCCGAATGTGCCGACAAATCCCGATAGGAGCTGCACATATGTCGTTCTCAGGGCACACCGGATGAACACTATGTACAGCTAAAACCAATCCTCGAGTTTCCCCAAGGTGGCGCTGCAAGTGGCTCTAGTTTGGACCAGCACTCAGAGGAACACTGGCCCGGGGGTTTAAATAAAGATGACCCTCGCGCTCGCGAAAACCCGGGGGAAAAGGCTTAGGTGGCAAATGGTAAAACCAAAGTTGGGCCTTGCTGGAGGAGTTTTATTCAAGGCGAACTGTCAAGGGGGTCCCATAAATCACCCGACCGCGTAAGGAACGCAAACTCAAGGAACATAATCCCTGTATAACAGTAACTAGGGCGGCAAGAGTGGAACAAAACACCAGGCATAAGGCCGAGCCTTCCACCCTTTACCAAATATATAGATGCATTAAGTAAATAAGAGATATTGTGATATCCCAACATATCCATGTTCCGACATGGAACAAACTTCAACTTCACCTGCAACTAGCAACACTATAAGAGGGGCTGAGCAAAAGCGGTAACTTAGCCAATCAACGATTTGCTAGGAAAGGATGGTTAGGGGCTGACATGGCAAAATGGGTGACATGATATAGCAAGTGATAGGTAGCGGAGCATGGCAATAGAGCGAACAACTAGCAAAGCAAAGATAGAAGTGATTTCGAGGGGTGGTCATCTTGCCTGCAAGGTTCTCAGAGTTGTCGAAAGCTTGATCCTCGTAAGCGTACTCAACAGGTTCCTCGTTCACGAACTCGTCTCCCGGCTCTACCCAAGACAAGAACACAAGCAACGGAACCACAATCAATCAAGAGAAATGCACAAGCAACATGATGCAAAACATGTATGATATGCAAGATATGATATGCGATGCATATGCGTGCTCCGGAAGGAAAATGATGAACATGGCAGTAACTTGGCAAACCAAGCATGCCACTGGAAAGATGAGATGATTTCGGTCGAAATCGATATAAAGATCACCGGAATCGGATGCACGGTTTGCAAATGGCAAGCAAAACAAGAATGACACTAATCTGCGATAAACAGCAAGACAGCACTTAAAATGCAACAAAAAACAATGCTAAAGCACTCCAACATAGAAAAAAAGCACATGCCAGTAATCTACAGGAGATTCTTGACAAAAGATGAACACTGAGCTACGGCTAGATCTCAAGATATCAAGCTCAAACAAGCATGGCAAAAGTGCAAAAGATAACAGGTTCACAGACTTAGTGAAAAACTGGACATGGCAGTAAACAGCATCAGGTATCAATGTTCGGAGCACGAAATCAACATGCTACAGGAACTTAACATAGCAAACCAATGAATGGCAGTGTTCTACTAAAAGCACATGACAAAAGTCCCTTACTGGCCATGAGTCAAAAAGGACCAGAAGATACGATGGTAAGCATGTAAACATAGCAAGTATCGTTATCAGGTTCCAGACTTAGCAGAAAACATAGCATGGCAGAAATAATAATATGTAGGCCTCTTTGTGAGCTTGATGCACTCACTACAGAGCAATGCACTACAAACCAAGCACACCTACAGGAATATGGAATGTTTATGATCTATTCATGGCAATAACAGATGCATAGCATGTATGGATCAACTACAATAAGCTTAGCAAAATTGCATATCATGTTAAGAATCTTCCAGAAATATTTTCTAGCAAAAGTAGAGCAAGATTGAGTCATGCTATGGCACTCCATAATTGCACACAATTGCAGGAATGGATCAATTACAACTATAGCTACAAAACATCCTTAATGAACATCTCCAAAATATGCATGGATTTCTCTGTAGCATCAAGTTTACATGGCAACAAAATAGCAGCAGACGAGGACTTAGAGAAATCACTAAGTCCCTGAAATCAGAAATATTACGGGGCCTACTTTGCATGCTTGTGCTGGTCACCACAGAGATCACAAAAATACATGTACTACACCCCTGAAGGATGGCATGGCATACTTCAAAACACATGTAGAGCTCATGCCCAAAAGATGCACAGATTAAATGAAACAAAAATAACAAATCTCCAAGTTCTGATAAGAACCAGAGAATAACAGCAACTAGCCCTCTTCCAACAGAGATTTGGGCATCAAGATGACCTCTAATGAACATGGTGCAATTGAACAAAATGAAGAGCATCACGAGGCGAACGATTTGACATATTACACGCGCGAATCAGAGCTACATGCAAGGAGTTATTGCATCACAAACAAGTGCACATGCTGAGAGAATTGCAGGACTTAGAAAAAATAGAGGGGGCTCGGGGGAAAAGTCAACGGGGCTATACTGATCGGATCTGAGGATGGAGCTCGCTAGGGTTCGGGGCACGGCGGCCGGAGCTCTCGCCGGAGCTTGCCGGAGGGGAGGAGGAAGCGACGGCGAGGCGGAGGAGGAGGCGAGGCCGAAGGGCGGCGGGGCCGCGGCTCCGGCGAGGGGAGTCGCGGAGGACGGCAACGACGGCGGGGAGGTGCGCCGGAGCACGGTGGGCGGCGGGCAGCCGTGGCGCCGGCGAGGCGCAAAGGCG
>NC_057808.1:285391916-285401667 GCF_018294505.1 Triticum aestivum | reverse complement strand
GGCGGCGGCGAGGGTGCGAGCATGCCACATGGCGGCTCGGGAGTGGTTGCGGTGGGCGGCGCGGTTGTCCGGCGGGCGCTGGACGCGTCCGCCCGCGGAGAGAGGATTTAGGGTTTCCGGAGACTACGAAAGTATTTCGGGATGCCCACATATTTATAGGTAGAGGGAGCTAGGAGGCTCCAAATGAGGTACGGTTTTCGCCCACACGATCGTGATCGAACGACCTAGAGCATGGAAGAGAGTTTGGTGGGTTTTGGGCTGGTTTTAGAGGGGGTTTTTGCTGGACACTCAAATGGACTTTGCGGATGCCCGGTTAACCGTTGGAGTACCAAACGACCTTCAAATGGAACGAAACTTGACCGGTGGTCTCCGGGTGGTATATTAAGGCCACTTGACAAGCCTCGGTCCATTCCGAGAAAGTTTGACACACGCACACGAAAGAAAACAAGAGGGGTGCACCGGAGGAGATAGGAGCGCCGGATTGGAAAACGGACAACGGGGAAAATGCTCGGATGCATGAGATGAACACGTATGCAAATGCAATGCACATGATGACATGATATGAAAATGCATGACATGACAAAATACAAAACGAAAGACAAAACCCGACAACGGAGGGAAAATCATGACACATAGCCGGAAATGGCAAGAGTCGGAGTTACAAACATGGCAAGTTACATGCGGGGTGTTACAACACTCCACCACTACGAGAGGATCTCGTCTCGAGATCTAGGACTGAAAGAACTCCGGATATTCGGAACGGAGAAGGTCCTCGCGTTCCCAGGTGGCTTCCCGGTCGGAATGGTGCGACCACTTCACTTTCAGGAATTTGATGGACTTGTTGCGAGTCTTGCGCTCAGTTTCTTCAAGAATAGCAACGGGGTGCTCATGATAAGACAAATCTTCTTGGAGGTCAATCTCTTCGAAGTTGATAGTGCGCTTAGGCGTCTTGAAGCACTTGCGGAGCTGTGACACGTGGAACACATCGTGCACGTTCGCGAAGTTGGAAGGAAGCTCAAGTTGATAGGCGAGGTCGCCTCTCTTGCCAATGATCTTGAAAGGACCCACGTATCTAGGGGCAAGCTTCCCTTTGATACCGAAGCGACGAGTGCCTTTCATTGGAGAGACGCGGAGGTAGACATGGTCTCCGATCTCGAAAGCCAAATCACGGTGCTTACTATCATAGTAGCTCTTCTGGCGCGATTGCGCGGCTTTGATATTATCACGGATGACTTTACACATTTCTTCAGCTTCAGTGATTAAGTCATTGCCAAGAAGTTGGCGTTCACCAGTCTCTGACCAATTGAGAGGAGTACGACACTTTCTGCCATAGAGAATCTCTAATGGGGCCTTGCCCGAACTCGCTTGGAAGCTATTGTTGTAGGAGAATTCAGCATATGGAAGACAATCTTCCCATTTCATGCCAAAGGAAATGACACAAGCCCTGAGCATATCTTCAAGAATTTGATTGACTCGCTCGACTTGGCCACTAGTTTGAGGATGGAAAGCTGTGCTGAAGCGAATGTTAGTGCCTATGGCCTTCTGGAAGGAGTCCCAGAACTTAGAGGTGAAGATGCTTCCACGGTCTGAAGAAATCAATTGTGGAATGCCGTGCAAGGAGACAATTCTGGAGGTGTAAAGCTCTGCCAGCTGAGCTGCTGTGATGGATTCTTTGATTGGAAGGAAATGAGCCACTTTAGAAAGCTTGTCAATGACAACGAAGATAGCATCATTTCCGCGCTTGGACTTTGGAAAACCAGTCACGAAGTCCATTTCGATATGATCAAACTTATTTTCCGGGATAGCAAGAGGTTGGAGGAGACCAGCTGGTCGTTGGTGTTCTGCTTTCACTCTTCGGCAGACATCACATTCATTCATGAATTGAGCAATTTCTCGCTTCATTCGAGTCCACCAATACGACTGCTTGAGGTCATGATATATCTTCGTACTTCCAGGATGAATGGATAGGAGAGAATTGTGCGCCTCGTTCATTATGACTTTCCTTAGATCACCTTTAGGAACCACAATCCGGTCCTCGAAGAATAAAGTGTCTCTGTCATCAATGCGATAGCACTTGTATTTGGAAAGACCCTTGTCGATACCACGTTTCACCTTCTTCACCATGGCATCAAGGAGTTGTGCCTCACGAATTTGATCTTCCAAAGTAGGAGATACTATGAGGTTGGCAAGAAATCCTTGAGGGACAACTTGGAGATTCAGCTTGCGGAAAGCTTCACAAAGATCCGGTTGGAAAGGCTTGAGAATTAAGCTGTTGCAATAAGCCTTCCTGCTTAAAGCATCTGCAATGACATTTGCCTTGCCTGGAGTATATTCAATACTCGGATTGTACTCTTGAATCATTTCGACCCATCGAGTCTGCCTGAGGTTGAGGTTGGGCTGAGTGAAGATATACTTGAGACTCTTGTGATCGGTGAAAATGTCCACTTGTCTTCCCAACAAGAGATGTCTCCACGTTGTCAATGCATGGACAACTGCCGCCAACTCAAGATCGTGAGTGGGGTAGTTCTTCTCGTTGGGCTTCAACTGACGAGAGGTATAGGCCACAACTTTCTTCTCTTGCATTAACACAGCACCGAGACCATGGAGAGAAGTATCACAGAAAACTTCATACGGCTTGGATTCATCAGGAGGAGTCAAGACAGGAGCTGTGACTAGTTTCTCTTTGAGAGTGTTGAAAGCAACGTCACACTCAGGAGACCAAACATACTTCACATGCTTCTGAAGGAGGTTGGAAAGAGGCTTTGCAATCTTGGAGAAATTCTCAACGAATCTTCGGCAATAGCTTGCAAGACCAAGAAAACTGCGGAGCTGCTTGACATTTTGAGGAGGTTCCCAATTCACAACTACGGACACCTTCTCGGGGTTAACAGCGATGCCCTTGGCAGAGATGATGTGACCAAGAAAAAGAACTTCATCGAGCCAAAACTCGCATTTAGAGAACTTCGCATAGAATTGATACTCTCTGAGCTTGTCGAGCACCAATCGCAAATGTTTGGCATGATCCTGCTTATTCTTGGAGAAGACCAAGATATCATCGAGATACACCAGGACGAATTCATTGGTATAGGGGTTGAAGATGTAATTCATCATCCGAGAGAACACTGGAGGAGCATTGACAAGGCCGAAAGACACGACAGTATATTCATAAGAACCAAAGCTTGTTCTGAATGCTGTCTTGGGAATATCTTCTTCACGAATGCAAATCTGATGATAACCCATACGAAGGTCAAGCTTCGAGAATACTTTAGCCCCTTTGAGTTGCTCAAATAGCTCATTGATGTTGGGAAGTGGATACTTGTTCTTGATTGTCTTCTTGTTCAATGGACGGTAGTCGACACAAAGTCGGTCCGTGCCGTCCTTCTTCTTGACAAAAAGAACACACAACCCCATGGAGAAGAACTCGGTCTGATCAAACCCAGACGCTCTTGTTCATCGAGCTGTTTCTTCAATTCCTTCTGCTCGTTGGGTCCAAGCTTGTATGGACGCTTGCAAACGGGTTCAGTGCCAGGCTCTAGTTCGATAACGAACTCAACTGGCCGATGAGGAGGCATACCCGGAAGCTCTTCTGGAAAAACATCTTGATCCTCGCAAACGACTGGAATTTGAGAGATGGCATTCAATTCACCCTTCTCGTTGAGAGAGAAAAACCGAATGGTTTCATCACGAGCGGCATAAATAATCACATCCTCAGACGAGTGTGTCAATTGAATTTCCCTGGCAGCACAATCAAGTTGAGCCTTGTGCTTAGAAAGCCAGTCCATCCTGAGAATTAGATCAATATCCGAGTCACCAAGAACAACTGGTTTAGACAGAAATTTATAGTCGCCCATCTTGATGGAAACATCCGGGACACAATTATTAGATGCCATTTGCTTGCCCGGAGACACAACCTTCAACGGGATAGGGATCTTTTCCGTCACAAATTCATGCTTGGCAACAAAAGGTCTTGATATGAAAGAAAGAGATGCACCAGTATCAAAAAGAACTTTTGCAGGAATATCGTTAACAGGAAGATTACCCATTATCACATCAGTAGATTCCTCCGCTTGAGCTGCATTCATCATGTTCACCTTTGCAGACTTTGGATTATGCTTGACCACTGCATTGCTGGAAGATCTGACAGGAGGAGGAGGAGGAAGGCGCCTTTGGTTGAAGCACTTGTTAGCATAGTGACCTTTCTGCTGACATTTGTTGCAAGTCACCTCTGAGAGTGGACGGTGATAAGGAGCATTGGACTTTGGAGCTTGATTCTGAGACTTGTTCTGATAGCCAGAGTTGGAAGAGTTGGAAGAACCATGGCCACCTTTGTTCTTCTGCTGATACGGCTGACGAAACGGAGGAGGAGGAGGCAACCAGAACTTCTGTTGCTTAGCTGTCACAAGTGAGGAAGAAGAAGACTGAACTGCGTCTCTGACTCTTTTCTTAGAAGCTTCACACTTGAGCTGAGCAGCCTCTTGCTTCAGTGCCATATTATAGAATTGATCAAACTGAGTAGGCTCAACAAGAACGAGAGCTAACTGCAGATCCTCTTTAAGGCCACCTCTGAAGTGATAGATCATGCTCTTTTCATCAGGAACGTCTTGTTTAGCGAAGCGAGCAAGTTTCTGAAACTGGATGTTGTATTGATACACAGACATGTTGCCTTGCTTGAGATTGCGGAACTCCTCACGCTTGCTCTCAACAACACTTTGTGGAATGTGGTGCGCTTTGAAATCCCGACAGAAGTCAGTCCAAGTGATCACACGACCTCCTCTGGAATCTTTGTATTGTTGATACCAATCAGCAGCTTGGTCCTTGAGCTGGAAAGAAGCGAACTTGACATAGTCCTCAGGCTTGACATTGCTACATTCAAAATGCTTGTTGATGGCCACGAGCCAATCATCGGCATCCGTGGCCTCGGCACAGTAGCTGAAAGACTTGGGCTGATTTGCGATAAACTGGTTGAGAGTGGCAAAGTGAAACTGATTGTTGCCTTGACCTTGATTGCCTTGCCCTTGAGTACGTTCTTGCAAGAGTTGCAGAATCATTTGAGCATTGGCGTTGGTGGCTGCCATGATTGCTTGCCATGCCTCCGGAGGTGGAGGTGGTGGCGGAGGGTTCGCTTGACTCCCTTCATTGCGATCCGGATTCTGACGCGTTGGCGGAGCCATCCTGAAGAGGGTGACATCCGTTAGCATCTTGATAGACAAATAGATAAGTAGAATCAACGGATAGAAATTGCAACATATAGTCTTCACAATAAGCATTCGAACGAAGATGAACGAATGAATTCCGTAGTAAATCATCACACTTCCATAAGTTGAGAAGCCACTTGAAAAAGATATGGAATGAACATATGAATTTGAAGCAACTCAAATACCACAATACACAATAAAACAAAGTATTGGCTTGCAGAATAAGCCGGAACACACATATGATAGAGGTTTCGTCCGAAGTTTTCGTGGTGGGGCCCACACGGGCTCAATCGTACAGCACCATCATGTACAAGGCTGTGCACATGACATACGAACCGTCCCCGAGTCGGCATAGCCATGTACTCTTTAAGACACTACGAGACCACTGTAAAATCAACCGTATACAGGCGGACCACTAGACGTCGAACCCCAATCTCATATCATGCGTCTGTCGGAAAGATATCCTAAGGCTACTTGAATTCCCACTTATAAACTCCCGAAACTTTCTGGTTATGCAATCTGGTGTAGGGGATACAGGGGACACAAAATATATCACCCAAACTAGCCAGCCCTAGATCCAGCTGTATCCATCCGTCAACACATAACCAAGAAATCTTCTGAAATCGTTTACCTCAACCTTCGAAAAACATCCGTTATACAAGTTATGGCAATACTCACCCCAGTACTGGGTGGCGTCGAGGTGATCTCACCAACAACTGCATAAAAGAGATTTCGATGTCGGCGAAACTCAGGTATTCCAGAACTGCAACGATAAAATTGTGACGACAACACCTCGGAGCTCAACTCCCCGGGACACTGCCACAACCCCTAAATGTCAGGAGGCACCAAGAACAATGTTCTCGTCACAAAACCATCGGAACGATTCCAAGATACCCGCGTGATCCTAAATATTTTTTTAGTGAAATTTGAGGAGAGAAAAGTCAAAACTTCTACGTCAGGAGACCTCACCAGAGCGACGAAGAGATTGAGGAGTAAAAAGAATCCTACTCTCCGATATATATAATCCTAAGACTCAAAACATTTTTGTTCTAGACTCAACAACACCAGCGATTCGATCAAGCAGGGGGCTCCTAAGTCGGGGATGGCTCTGATTACCAACTTGTAACGCCCACGATGCGGCTATATCTCCCACGTGTCGGGGCACGACTTAGAGGCATAACCGCATAGTGGTTTTGTCGCAAGAAGGGTCATCATCACACAATCCCATGTAATGAACAAGAATGGGATAAAGAGTTGGCTTACAATCGCCACTTCACACAATACATGAATAAAAAATCATACATCATCCGAAATACAAACATATAGATCGACTACGGTCAAAATCCAGATGAAAATAAGACAACCCCAAATGCTAGATCCCCGATCGTCCCAACTGGGCTCCACTACTGATCATCAGGAAAAGACACATAGTAACGGCTACGTTCCTCGTCGAACTCCCACTTGAGATCAACCCCATCATCTGCACTGGCATCGTCGGCACCTGCAACTGTTTTGGTAGAATCTGTGAGTCACGGGGACTCGGCAATCTCACGCCCGCGAGATCAAGACTATATAAGCTAGTAGGAAAGGATGGTGTAATGAGGTGGAGCTGCAGCGGCAAAAGCATATATGGTGGCTAACTTGCGCAAATGAGAGCGAGAAGAGAAGCAGCGGAACGGACGTCATCTAGCAATGACCAAGAAGTGATCCTGAACACCTACTTACGTCATACATAACTCAGATCGTGTTCACTTCCCGGACTCCGCCGAGAAGAGACCATCACGGCTACACACGCAGTTGATGTATTATACTTGGGGTCAAGTGACAAGTTCTCTACAACCGGACATTAACAAATTCCCATCTGCCTCATAACCGCGGGCACGGCTTTCGAAAGATAATACCCTGCAGGGGTGTCCCAACTTAGCCCATCATAAGCTCTCACGGTCAACGAAGGATAAACCTTCTCCCGGAAAGACCCGATCAGTCTCGGAATCCCGGTTTACAAGACATTTCGAGAATGGTAAAACAAGACCAGCAAAGCCACCCGAATGTGCCGACAAATCCCGATAGGAGCTGCACATATCTCGTTCTCAGGGCACACCGGATGAACACTACGTACAGCTAAAACCAATCCTCGAGTTTCCCCAAGGTAGCGCTGCAAGTGGCTCTAGTTTGGACCAGCACTCAGAGGAACACTGGCCCGGGGGTTTAAATAAAGATGACCCTCGGGCTCGCGAAAACCCAGGGGAAAAGGCTTAGGTGGCAAATAGTAAAACCAAAGTTGGGCCTCGCTGGAGGAGTTTTATTCAAGGCGAACTGTCAAGGGGGTCCCATAAATCACCCGACCGCGTAAGGAACGCAAACTCAAGGAACATAATCCCGGTATAACAGTAACTAGGGCGGTAAGAGTGGAACAAAACACCAGGCATAAGGCCGAGCCTTCCACCCTTTACCAAATATATAGATGCATTAATTAAATAAGATATATTATGATATCCCAATATATCCATGTTCCGACATGGAACAAACTTCAACTTCACCTGCAACTAGCAACGCTATAAGAGGGGCTGAGCAAAAGCGGTAACTTAGCCAATCAACGGTTTGCTAGGAAAGGATGGTTAGGGGCTGACATGGCAAAATGGGTGACATGATATAGCAAGTGATAGGTAGCGGAGCATGGCAATAGAGCGAACAACTAGCAAAGCAAAGATAGAAGTGATTTCGAGGGGTGGTCATCTTGCCTGCAAGGTTCTCAGAGTTGTCGAAAGCTTGATCCTCGTAAGCGTACTCAACAGGTTCCTCGTTCACGAACTCGTCTCCTGGCTCTACCCAAGACAAGAACACAAGCAACGGAACCACAATCAATCAAGAGAAATGCACAAGCAACATGATGCAAAACATGTATGATATGCAAGATATGATATGCGATGCATATGCGTGCTCCGGAAGGAAAATGATGAACATGGCAGTAACTTGGCAAACCAAGCATGCCACTGGAAAGATGAGATGATTTCGGTCGAAATCGATATAAAGATCACCGGAATCGGATGCACGGTTTGCAAATGGCAAGCAAACCAAGAATGACACTAATCTGCGATAAACAGCAAGATAGCACTTAAAATGCAACAAACAACAATGCTAAAGCACCCCAACATAGAAAAAAAGCACATGCCAGTAATCTACAGGAGATGCTTGACAAAAGATGAACACTGAGCTACGGCTAGATCGCAACATATCAAGCTCAAACAAGCATGGCAAAAGTGCAAAAGATAACAGGTTCACCGACTTAGTGAAAAACTGGACATGGCAGTAAACAGCATCAGGTAGCAATGTTCGGAGCACGAAATCAACATGCTACAGGAACTTAACATAGCAAAACAAGGCATGGCAGTGTTCTAATAAAAGCACATAACAAAAGTCCCTTACTAGCCATGAGCTAAAAAGGAACAGAAGATATGATGGCAAGCATGTAAACATAGCAAGTATCGTTATCAGGTTTCAGACTTAGCAGAAAACAGAGCATGGCAGAAATAATAATATGTAGGCCTCTTTGTGAGCTTGATGCACTCACTACAAAGCAATGCACTACAAACCAAGCACACCTACAGGAATATGGAATGTTTATGAAGCTATTCATGGCAAGAAATATTTTATAGCAAAAGTAGAGCAATATTGAGTCATGCTATGGCACTCCATAATTGCAAACAATTGCAAGAATGGATTAATTACAACTATAGCTACAAAACATCCTTACTGAACATCTCCAAAATATGCATGGATTTCTCTGTAGCATCAAGTTTACATGGCAACAAAATAACAGCAGACGAGGACTTAGAGAAATCACTAAGTCCCTGAAATCAGAAATATTACGGGGCCTAATTTGCATGCTTTTGCTAGTCACCACAGAGATCACAAAAATACATGTACTACACCCCTGGAAGGATGGCATGGCATACTTCAAAACACATGTAGAGCTCATGCCCAAAAGATGCACAGATTAAATGATACAAAAATAACAAATCTCCAAGTTCTGATAAGAACCAGAGAATAACAGCAACTAGCCCTCTTCCAACAGAGATTTGGGCATCAAGATGACCTCTAATGAACATGGTGCAATTGAACAAAATGAAGAGCATCACGAGGCGAACGACTTGACATATTACACGCGCGAATCAGAGCTACATGCAAGGAGTTATGGCATCACAAACAAGTGCACATGCTGAGAGAATTGCAGGACTTAGAAAAAATAGAGGGGGCTCGGGGGAAAAGTCAACGGGGCTATACCGATCGGATCTGAGGATGGAGCTCGCTAGGGTTCGGGGCACGGCGGCCGGAGCTCTCGCCGGAGCTTGCCGGAGGGGAGGAGGAAGCGACGGCGAGGCGGAGGAGGAGGCGAGGCCGAAGGGCGGCGGGGCCGCGGCTCCGGCGAGGGGAGTCGCGGAGGACGGCGGCGACGGCGGGGAGGTGCGCCGGAGCACGGCGGGCGGCAGGCAGCCGTGGCACCGGCGAGGCGCAAAGGCGGCGGCGCGGGCCAGGCGCGGGAGGCGGCGGGCGTC